>NC_085051.1:12167484-12177484 GCF_963662255.1 Cinclus cinclus | reverse complement strand
CCCTTGGCTATCTTGTTTTTAATTTAAGAACCATGCAAGTGCACTTAAACATCATTGTTTACTGGTGTCATTGTTATCAAAGCAAGTAAAGACATCAGCATCTGTATTGTCCTCGGGTTTTATTTTCATTGTGCCAGGCTACAATGCGACTTTGAGCATCCAGTTCTTGACTACAGGCACCATTCAACAGGAAATTGATTTCCATGGGTGACAGGCGTGGAGGCTGCATGGGTTCCCTGGTGAGGCACAGACAGCAGCCCAAACATGCTGTGGGTCTCTATCCCTTTTCTTCTCAGGCTGGGGCTCTCAAATCCCACCTGCCTCCCTCATGCTGAACCCACACATCTTCCTCCCGAGCATTAAGACATTGGTGCTGGAGCGTAGTCAGAGTTTCCCACGAACTCTACCTGCTTCCAAATTAGGTGAGCAGTAAGGGAAGAGACGAGCACATGTGGGATGGGAGGGCAGAGATTTTTACAGAGAATAACTGACGATGCATCACCATGGACAGGAGCCTTAAGGGCAAAATACAGTGCTTGTCAGTTCACGTTTGTCTGCACTTGGAGAAGAGGCATTTTCAGGCTCTGCATCATGATAGCTATAACAAGGGAGTTGAGAGACTTCAATACATACCCAGCTATGAGTATGGACACTGATGAGAAAGCTTATGTGTGCCTGCTCGCATTCATTTCATACGAGTAGACACTTAGCTCATTCAAAAATACAGCTGGCAAGATAAACCTTTGAGAGTACAAAAATACATATGAGGGTGTTCAGTTTTCAGTCAGGGTTATGCCATTTTTAATGGCCATATACTTACCCTGTCTGGTGCATTTATTCATTTTTGAGCCAAACTAGATGCAATGATTTTCATCATTTCTTTTCACCTCTGTTGACATTGTCTGACAAGACTGTTCAGACTCAGGCTTCTTAGGAAAAATAAACTTTGGTGCCCGAGTTTGAGCCATCAGCAGTGTTCAGTCTCATCTTTATTCTATTATTCTGTTGCAAAGGAACTTTCAGCTCAGGAGCCACAATGGAAAGAAAACAACTCCGGCTCTTTTCTTTTTTTTTTTTTTTTTTCCCTCCCTTTCTCCTTTTTTCCATCTTGTGATCTTAACCCAGCTGGTGAGGGAGAAAATTCCCATGTGAGGCATGTGGGTGGAGCCCAATTGTGTAAGCTCCATGCTTGCAAAGTGTTTGGCATGGATCCGCTGGCTGGCTTTGTTTTCCATGGCCGGACACAGAGGGAAGCCACATTCAGCACATTAACAGCCGCCACCTGTTGCTCTGTTCTACTTCAGAGGAACCCTGAAGCTGGGGAATCACACTGTGCTCTGGCCCGTGATCTCCAGGGAAGTTTGATATATCTGGGATGTGCATTTGTCCCCACATTTTTCTTTCTTTTGCAAGCCACGATGCTGGTAGGTTTGGAGTCCAGATGGAGAAGAGGTCCTTGGAAAAATCTGAGCTGTGCTTTGGTCACTAGGAGAGATTTTCAGTTTGATGTGGCTCTCCTGAAGACAAACTCTTCTTGGTTAATTCACTGCAATCAGCAATTTCCCTGCCACAGACTACTCCAAAAATCTTAACTATGTCAAGCGTAAGTACAAGGAATAGCAAGAAAATGCAAAAAGCAAGAATTTACTAACCTCGTCAGTGACATTTGTAGGACCATCACCAGATTTCTCCCCTCTTTGCTCAATACAGCTTAAATTGATTTCCATTCCTATGCATTTTCCTGTTCATATGTAAAGCACAAGGAGAAAAAAGAAAAAAAAGGCGGCATATCACTAATGCAGCTAATTCTCAGTATCTTGAAGCAATTGACACAAGTACATGAATTAACTCATCACTTTATATCACATACTTGAGGCAAATGTGCTATTTGGAGTACCTCTTGGTAAGAATAAGCAATTTAAGATCCATTAGTATTTGGAATATTCTGTTTCATTAAAACCACAGTCATCCCTAAATGCAGATGAGTGGAGAGAAGCTATCAACCTCGTGGCTGTACTAGACAAACTTAAAAACACTTTATATTACAGGGTACTGTGAAAGGGTTTTAACACAGATACAAGCCAGGCTTTAGGTTTCAAAAAGAGGGTTCTCCTACCTTGGCTTGAAGTTTCTCGTAGCTTTCATAAGTTTGAAAATTATAATGTGAGTTGGGGGGAGACAGCAATTCTGGTGGATTTTAAGCTTTTAATATAACACCAGAGTAGTTTTGCAAAACACTATCTGCTACTTGCGTACCAAAATTCATTCTCCTTTATAATGGCCTCAGTGCTTAAGATTATGGGAGAGCTAGAATTATTTTTTAAAATAATAAATACCTATCCTCTGTTTTCATTCAAAATTTCCAAATAAATCAGGGCCCCTTTGCCCTGGGCTTGACCTGTAGAGCTTTAAGATCAAATCAGTTTCATTTATGATAATGTGTTCTGAGAAGTTTTATAAATAATATAAAAAGAGTGGCTTCAGGTTTTAATTAGACTTGTGACAAATATATAGCACATTAAACAAAATAAATATTTCAATGATTTTTTAAATACTTACTGTACAGGCCAAGGAAATAATCCTGAAAAACTTTTGGACAAAAATAAAGTTGTTTTTTTTTTTTTTTTTCCTCAGTTCAGCCACATTCAGCCCTCAAGAAGTTCCTCAACTTCAGCTATTTTTGTCTAAGCAGTAAAGGTAGAAATGTTACAGAAGTCACAGGAACTTCTGGAAAATCCAAATCCTTTTACTGTGCTGCCTATTTTAGTCTTAAGTCTTTCCCAAATGTTGAAATACACTTTCAGGGCCGCAGACCTTAGAGTTCATACAAAACTGGAGTGCCTTCAGGTAACGGCTGTGCCTGAATGAGAGATGGGCACTATTTCACTACTGAGAAGGAGCAGTTGGATCCTGGCTAACGCCGAGTACAACCTGCCTTCCACCCTTCTCCAGGGGCCCAGTCCAACCTTCCCAGGATTTAGGAGAAGCTGCCATCCAGAAAAGGAGCTGATCAGTGCATCGAGGCACAAAAGTGCAGCTGTGTTGATGACATGATGCTACTGGGAGGAGAGTCCCAAGAGATTGTTGCCACACAACGTTCTTCCCTTGGAAGAAAAGTCACTTTTGTGATTGACAAAATTTATGTGATTAGCCCTCATATCCTGCTGAAATAGCAGCGTAGATCTAAACTGAAGTCGCTGCCACCCTGGCTGGCAGGCTTGTAGAATATGCCAAAAAGAGTAGGTGTCCTGGCTAGGCACATTAACAGCATGCAATGTATCCCATGACTACTCTATATCCATCGTATGGCTTAGGTCAGGCTAGATTGAGTCCCAAAGATTCAAAAGTTAGTTTCTGTAATCAGACAAAGGCACTGGATTCTGGTGAATCAGGATTAGTGCTCTGCGGCTGTAGGGGAGATACTTTATAATTAAGCCAGCACCCTCCAGCAGATCTCAGTTGGAAGTACCAGCAGTCTTAGGCAAAAACTGGTTTGAAATCAGCCTTGCTTCCGGCTGAATAGCTCTGCTGGTGATGAAGAAAAGTCTGTGTGTTTCTGTGGCTCCCACACTGCAGAAGCCCACCTAGAATACCTGAAAATGTGGACCTAATACGTCTTTATTTTCTTGCTTTTCATTTCTCTGCAAGATTTATGATTGTGAAACAAAGAATGAAATAAAGGCCTATTTACAAGAGTGGCTGCAAAGTTAACCATTATTTTTCTGCTCAAATGCATGGACACAGTGCAAAATGATCCTTAAATGACAGAGCAGAAGTCAGGTTCAATCAGAAATTCCTATGCTTTTCACTTTTCTAGGTTACCAATCCATGTACAGAGGTAATAGCTGGGTAGATCCTTGTCAGGACCAAGGCCTGACCTGGCTGGATTTCAGTAAGTTTGCAAAAATCATGAGCCTAGAATTTGAGGCTAAGTAGTAAGTTTCTGAACACAGAAATAATACCAAGGGTATTTCCATCACAGCTGAATCAAGCTGTGACAACAGATCCTAGAAGCAGTGATTTTTGTAATACTTTATCTTGTAACTGTCTTTTTTTCCAATGTCTACTTGTGCAGGGAAGAACAGCAAAGTCCTTTCGTGTCGAACAGGTTTTAGGGAAGTTGGTTGTTTATTTCCCTGAAGCTACCTAGTGTTTCTGCATCAGGGTGAGACTGAGGTTTGTGTCAGGCACATTCCATGGTGATGTTATTTTTAAAATCATGTCTGCAGTTAGTTTACCCTGGCTGACAGAAATGACCCCCTTTCCCATCTCTGCATTCCTACACAATCTGGCCAGCAATAGCTGAAATTTGATAGCACACACAGGTATAAATTTAGTCAACTGTTGGATTTTGGCAGTTTCTTGGCCACAACCTGTGGAGTCCACAGGCCTGAAATGAGAGTGATAGAGCAGCTTTCCATTCCTAGAGCTCTTATTTTAAACTCTCTAAAATCAAGTGCACCTTCTTACCTTGTCACTTCACACTTGTTCAGATTATAAAGATATCTTGGCAACTCTGAGAGCCATGAAACATTTTAAAGTGATTAATAAGACTGCACACTTAGAGCAAAGGATGACTCCTGCAGGACACTGCCTACATTTTACGTTAGCATCAGATAACAATTCATCAGCGTAAAGTAGATAACTCACAGATTTTTCCTATGCATCCATAACAAAGCCTAAGCAGCAGGAATAACAACCAAGTGCTTGAACACACAATATTTTCAGAACAAAACAGATTAAAAGAAACAGTCTCTTAAAGAGAACAAACTCATTAATATTATAAGTCTATGTTTGGGTCTCCAAACCACAATTTTACTTGTCTAAACACATGCAACATTAAACCGTCTTTTCATTTTCCCAAGATCTCCTCAGCTGCCTCAGTGACAACGTGTCCTTCCCACTTGCTCTCATCCTGGAGAGCCCATCCCCTGTACATCTCAGTAGCCCTGGCACAGGAGACTGGGCTCTGGCTAGCAGGGTGTCACAGCCAGACATCACGGTGGCCTCTGGTGCCACAGCCCTGTCACCCTGGAGCTGACTCCGTGCCAGCCCGTGTCCGGCGGTGCCAGGCACGGGCACAGGAGGGGGATCCTATTCCCTCACAGATGGCCTGTGTGCAGCCAAGGGACATGTTCCACTAAAAGGCAGGATGTTTGGCTGGAGGCTTGCAGGCTGGTACAACCTGATCAGGCTGGGTAGTGCCACACATCCGTGTGTTGTTTCTGAGGATCACTGCAGTGGTGCTCAGAAACAGGCTGGCCCTCACTGTGACCTGTTACAGCTGTGTTGTCACATTGCCTTTTCCCATTTTATGTCCTCAGCACCTTTATTGAGAAAATACCACTGTTGCTTTCCATGCTGCCTACGTAGTTTATAATTTTTTTCCTCTTCTAATGCATTTCTTTGCCATAATTTTGGATAAATTTTCTCCCTCTGCTTGTCTATGTTTTTTTTACCTGCAACACACTATGAGGACAGTCCTAGCCACTTGATAATACTAGTGGCAAAGTTGTCCTTGTTTCCTTTGAGCAGAAAGCTGCCTGTGCTCGCACTGGAAAAGACCATATTTTCAGAAATCCATTGTTGCTTTTGTGCCCCATAGAGCATTCCTCTTTCTTCCCTTTGGGAATAGCAGTCACAATCAGCAGTTATTTGGCCACCAACCTGTGCAGCCCATGGGCCTGAAATGAGACTAATAGAGCAGCTTGCAATACGTAGAGCTCCGAGTTTAGACTCTCTCCAAACTCAAGTGGACTTTCGTACTTTGTCACTTCACACTCAGTTCTGAAAGAGATTTTGGCAAGAGTTCTTGCAGTCCCCTTACTGTGTGTGAGGAAGTGCAAGCACTTGCTGTGATAGCAGCAGTGACTTACCCAAACAGCCCAAGAGACAGGGAACTCTGAGCTAGTCAAACTGCTGAGGTTGAAACAGATTAATGAAAATATCTGTATTTATTTATTTGTATATACATTTCTCATCCTTATCCATCCCCCACCCCGTAACCTGATATTCATGCAAGTCTATTCCTTTGTTGCATTTTTGCTTCACTTCCTATCAAATTATTTCATTTTATTTAGCTTCACCTGTCAAAATACATGAGCTAATTCTCTCTGCGATGACCTGCCACTGCTTCTTAGTCTCCAGTGACAGGATGCAGCAACTGCATGCCTGCAAAGCCTGTGCCATGGAAATCACCTGGGCATCTTTACATACACACAGGCAGAGAAGACAAACCCAGGCTGAAATGCCTTGAACCAGCTTAGCTCTGCTCTCAGGTGCTGCCGAACAAGAAACCTCCTCTGCCAACAAACATGGCTCTTTCACACCTTTCACCTCTGGGTTGCCAAATGTTTAATGTGCAGAGTCTAACACAATGGACATCACCATCTCTGAGTTTACCCCTCACCAAAAGCATCCTCTGTGGGGACTTATGTAGGGGGCGGGGGAGGGGTTGGGACTGAAACAACATTCTGGTATAATGGAATATGTTCTGAAATAATTTCTTATTCTATGAATTGACTGCATACTACCTGACTAAAGGCAGCTGCAAAGGAAGGAACTCTCTGTAACACTATGGTATTTATTTTTGTCATTTTTACGGCTTTGATGCTGGTGGTTATAATTTACCTGACTTCTCAGTCAATGTGCAGAGCTACCATGGCTCCTTGCTGCCTTGCAGCACAGGAAGGCCTTGCCTGGTCAGTCCGATGGCTGTCCAGCAAGTCATTACTTGCACTGGGAGTGGTGAAATGCAAAGCCAGAGCGTCTTGAGTAAACAGATCCCTCTTTCATCTCCTCTACAGAAGTGGGTGAGTGAGAATTGGTGTTACACAAGGCTGCGTTGATGCTGTTCAAAGTGATGAGTTTTACCCTTAATGTTATACTGAGGGAACCCATGTGGTGGCCAGTGATTGATTACCTTCACAAAGCTCATTTTCACTCAGCAGTGGTGAGTTTCAGAAGGGTGATAATAACAGATATCATTGCCTAAGTTCTCTCTCACAGGTTTTCCACTGTCCCATGGAAATCAAAAGGTGATTAATTCCTCTAACAGCTTTTTGTGGTACTCTGGAAAAGTTGACAAAGTGGAAGATAATGCATAATTACCTGTAGGAGCCAAAGTCCACAATGGGTCTTTAATAATAAAAACTGAGGATACTACATCAGCAAAGACCTGGAAGAATGAATGTGTGTAAAGAAATAGGAGCAAGGCTCTCAGCAGGGATTCAGGATGTCCACAGGACCAGGAATGAACAGCAAGTCTATGTCCACCTGTGAGCTTGTGTGCTTGAAGAAACAGAATCAGAGCTAGAGGCTTTGGAAGTATGCTTGCCTGACCTTGGAGAGGCAGGTTACACAACCTGAGTAAGAAAAATGGATGGCTCACATTACCTGTTAAAATAGGGAAATGCTCCTCTGTGGGAGTTTTAGCTGAGGTTCTTCCAAGCATGAACCTTCTTAAAAAAAAAGGACAAAACATACAGATTGCCAGACATCCCAAAGGGGTGGAGGAAACACCTGCTGGGGGCAGGTGTCAGGAGTGCAGCGTCCTCTGCGGCCGCAGGCCCTGCGGTGGCCGAGGCAGGTGCATGCCCCTACCTAAGGGGCTCAGATTAGCAGCTTGCTCCTCCTCACAAGCAGTACCGAGCACCGAGGCAGCCGTGCTGGGTGAGGGCACTGTTCTCCCCCATCCTCTCCCTCTTCCCTGCGAGCAGCAGCAGCTGCTCCCCCCCTGCCCCGGCGCTTGCCTGAGCGGCGCCTCGCGGGGTGCACAGTGTCAGTAGGAAATGGAAGTAATGAGCCTCAATTAAGCAGCTCCCCATACAGCCATGGATGAACTTGTCCCAGCAAGAGTACCCAGGCCCAGGGGCTCTGCAGGGTGGTTTTGTGATGTGCAGCTGGTTCAAAGCCATTTGTGGAACGCTGGATATTCCTCCTCCCTGTGGGACACATTTGCCCTTTTGAGTACCACACACATGGGGTGCAGCCGGGGGGGAGGCACAGACTGAGGATATGAACGTCATCCTTTTTATATAGGCCTGCTTTTATATGTGCCTGTTTTCCAAGGAGTAAGAACAGACAAAGGGAGAAAAGGTCTCCACCTTTATAAAAATCACGAAGGCTTTGGCTAACCTAACACTGGTTTGCTCCTAAAACAAAATTTGGGCCCCATTTAGCTTTGCTCTCATTGCTGTTTATGTAGGACAACCCTTACCTTCACTTAGCCAGCACATTTTGTGTCTTTTCTTCTTCCCAAGTGAATCTTCAGTGTGGGATTTACAGGGTGGCCAGAACTTACGCAGCCTTTTCCCAGCAGGATATTTCTGCAGTAATATACAGATCTGAAAAGACAAACCATTTATTCCCAGGAAGAGTACTTAGAGAGAGAGAAAAAAAAAAAGTCTTGTTATATTTTGTATCATTACACTTGGTATGTTGGTTTGTTCTTTTTTTATTTTTTTTTTTTTGCCTATTTCCTTCAGGGAAGCAATGCTTCTTTCATTATACTTCACACTTTTTGCAACATGTGAGTCACCAAGTTGACTTTTGCTAAAAGAGCATACAGAGTTTGCAGAACTGTACTTATATAAGCTTGTACTCAGTGATTAGAGGAGCAACAGTGTTCACTGGAGAACAACATTCAGCTGGACAACTGCATGATAAAATGACCTGGGGGGGACTTTTGGAGTGGTTTGGGCAGAGGGTGGACCCCTTGCATGGTGGCATTCAAAGGAGGAGATGAGAAGTTGAATTAATTCAGTGGTTTCAGGTATTTTAGGAAAGGTTTTTACTGACTGACAGGAGGACAATGTTTGCATAATTGCCCAAGCATGCAGCCTTTGAATAATAATAATGCTGTTCTCTGAGATACACTTTGTTTTTGGAAGTGACCTGATATCAGCAGAAGCAAAAGACTCAATTTCACAGTTACTTCGAAACAAAAATAATTATGGGAATGCATGCAGAAATTAAATTTGTGCAATTTGTGCAAAGAAACTAAACATCCCCTAAAGCTAGATAATTTCAACCATTTCAGATTGGTTATCCTCTCTGTATCACTATTTAGGCCTGAGATCTCTTCTTCGTCTGCTCTAATCCCATTCTTTTGCTGTCTTCCATAATGCTAGAGATATTCTAGGTCTTAGACAATGTGTATACCCAATAAATGTAATTAAAATGTAACTACAACTATCTTTTTCATTTTCCTTATCACAAAAACAAATTACGTATTGAACTCTAACAAACTTTATGGATGTATTTCTCATTTTGAGTCTTGTGCAGTATCCACTGAAGACAAATAGGATAATTTCCCACGAATACAGGAAACACTGGTACAAATAATACAGCAGCATAAAAAAATGTCTGTTTAAAAATCGCAGGAATGTGAGAGTCTCTTTGACTGAAGATGTGCAACATCTCAAATCACTGAGGAACCTACTCATCAGCTTTCAACCTCCCTGCTAACACCACCCAAAGTAAGAGAAGCTTCTTTTCTCTGTTCTATCAACGTATTTTGAGCTGCCTAGAAAACAATAACTACAACTTATCTTTCCATAAATTTGTTCCTTCCAAAAAAAACAGACCAGCAAGTGACCAGACAAGCCGTTGTTAAGCCATTTTTGGGGGATCACCTTCAGAGGCTCCTGAGATTTATTTGTTCACCTTATCTGGCAATAGTTCATTAGCAAAGTACTTCTGAAAGAATGACAGAGCATTTTCTCTGGTGCTGTAAGTGGGAAAGCAAACCTGGGTGCCAGAGCTCGGTGTCTCTTCTTTCCTTTAGTGAGTAGTAAGAGCACCACAAATCCTGATAGGCTTGGAGAGTGTCACCAAACTGTCCATCAGCCAGTGGGGAAGAATCTGACAGTGATTTACAGCCGGGGGGAGTGAGAGAGACAACATTTACCTCCAGCGCTGAGCCATCAGGGAAGATAAGCACTGTAATCTGTGTCTCTGTACCAGTGACCTTCTTGGCTACATTCAGTTCTCACTGACA
>NC_085051.1:6697484-6924984 GCF_963662255.1 Cinclus cinclus | reverse complement strand
TTTTGTTTTGTTGGTTTTTTTGGCAGCTAAAACCTGCCAAGCTTTTTTTTGTTTTCCTATTATTCTTGCTGACTTAAGGGATACGAACTAAGTCTTGCCTACAACAGCTTATTTCTTTGCATGGCAGAATCTGGTACTTTCACATGCCTAGGTTAAATGTCCTCCTTAAGGGTACTTAAAAGTGATTGATAACAGGTTCTCAGAAAACAAATAGAAAATCGGAGGCAGTGGCAGAGAGAGGTCAAAGGCAAAGGGCCGGTGGGGGTGAATATGGCTAAGGGGGTGATAGGCAGAGGAGGCTGCAGGAATGTATGTGAGGGAAAAATGTTCTAATGGATTGGCTCTAAGCCTTTCCAGCCAGTTCTGCTGCCAGGCTGGAATTCTACAAACCCCTGGCTAGCACATGGGAAAGTATATTTAACTGAATGTTACACATCAGCAGGCTGTGCTGCACGAGCGTTGACGACACACGCACACATACAAACTTACATGGGCTGCTTTCCTTGCAACCAAACCTCTTCTGCTTAAAGAAATAGTGAAATAAGTAATTTAAGGTATTGCTTGTTAGAATTTTTGTACTCATACTGCTTTTATTGGGATTTCTGATTTTGGAAGGAAAGATGAGCAGGAAGCATGGGGTCGGGACATTGGAATGGGAGCCTGAACGAAGTCAGATGTTGCTGTTGCTTTGATTAAGGAGGTTACCCAACTTCCATGAAACCAGGGCTCCCAATGCATCTGCCTCTGTTGGAAATATGGTTTTCTAACCATGAAGCCTTTCCTGGATAATTTGAATTAGCTTGTGCTGGAGTTTACCACTAGTGTTGTTTCATGGCTCAAGTAGTGCAGAAGTGTTTTGATTATATGGTAATAAACTGTATCTGAATGTCCAAATGAATGCAGGTGTCCAGCCACTGGTTTTGCATCTGGTACAAGAAAAAAAAATTCAGATCAGAATTTAAAAATTCAAGCATTTTATGGCAAAATACAGGCTGTCTGAGAACACCAGAGACAGTGAGAATCCAGTTTGCAATACTGGCACCCAACAATATCAGTGGAAGTGGTTGAAAAAGAATCTTAAAATACATGGAGCATTTGTGTACAGTCCACTGGATTCAAAGGGCTTTTTTCACAGAAGCAAAAGTCATTCTTCTTTTTCTTGATTTTTCAATAAAATGGGAAACACTTTAACTGATAAGCAAAAGGAAAAAAATGTTGTTATTACTCACACTAAAAATAAATTTTTAAAAAAATCAAAACCATGTCTTTCAAAGTATTTCTGAATAATTGTTACATACTAAAAAACAACTTTGTAGACACTAAAAAAATTCTTACACTAACAAGTAAATATTTTTCAAATGAAAATTCTCATTCCATGTGCTTCATAAGTTCTGAGCAGGAGAGGATTTATATCCCTATAATGTAAGCCATTAAAATTGCATTTTGCAAGACCACAGTTCGGATTGTGGGACAATAAATACATATATAGGTATATCTAACAGGAACTTTGGAAATAGTGACAAGAGACAGTTTTTCTCTGACACTAAGGTGACCACTAGCAGATCATACAAGGCATGAGTTTTTAGAGATAATATCTTAAAGATGAGAAATTCTTTGGTTGCAGCCTGTGGGGTTATTAAAGACCATGTCACACCTCTCACCCCCTATCAAATAAATGAATGGTATCCAATTACTCCTCAAGTAAAATATTTTTTTTTTTTTTTAATGCTTTGGCTGACTGGTTCAGGACTTGGTCCTGTATGTGAGTTGATCTAATTTATTTTTTTTTTTAAGAGAAGCCTTCTTTGTACATCAGATAGCCTCAGGTGCTGGTGTTATAGACTTAAAATGTGCAGACTATTTCTCTCAGTCTAACAGAGTTTAGTAGGATCAGAGGGCATGGGCTGGAAGTATTTTCATCTTTACATTTTCATATTGTGAAATTAATACTATTGAAAAGCTTCTTAAGTTTCCCATGCTGATTAAGGATTAAACCTTCAGGATTAAATTTTCATTAAGCACTTTTTACATACCAGTGAGTTGTTACTGGTACATGTGAAATGCCTTTGGTAGCTTGGATTTTTGAGTATGGAATTTTAGCATTATTTTCTTTCTTTAGAGAAAACGCTCATTTTTGTCCATTCACTTCACTTGAGACAACACCAGACTAGGAATGCTATCTTTAAAAGCAGTCATATCCTCATTCTCCATTCTCCACAAACTCAGAGGAAGAAAAGAAAAATACACCCTTACTTACAGAAAAGTAGAAAAGAATCTACAAGTCCTTGAGGTATATTTGGTACAGCACAGTGATGCAAAGAGGGAAGAATTTGGCCTTTATACAAGCTGAACTATGCAGCTTTTGTGCTTGCTGCTGCACAGAAGTCTCCAAAGAATGTGCAAGGTCTGATGTTTGACTTAGGGAATGGTGAGTTCATTTGTCCCCATTCCTTTTTTAGGATGCAGCAAAATCTTTCTGGTCCAGAACTGTATGTAAGGTGAGATAAAGCTACCTCTGCCTGCTTAAGGTTTGAATTTTGCTCTACAGTCCACATTTTCTAGAGTCCAGTAGCAACAGGAACAGAGCAAGAAAAAATATAAGAAAAGGGCAAGGTCAGGACGAGAAAGGAATGGGGATATACATGAAGCTTCCACATTGCTTCAGTTTTAAAGTAAACTTTTCTCTGCCTGCTTTGGTACCCTTAAGTCTTCTTTTGCCATCCCAAGGCTCTGTGAGTTTATCTGAACCTCACACAAATAAAGACAGCCCTCGCATGTTAAAGAGGTGTCAAGTAACTATTTGCTTCTCCTAACTGCCTGCTCAGGGAAGGTCTGCTGGGCCTCCTTCCCTCTGGAACAAAAAGTGATGGATGTGGGTACACAAGCACATGTGTGCAGGCCTCCTGCATCCTGCTTTGTCAGCGCTTGGCTCACCAACACGGCTCCTGGTGACCTTAGTGTCCTTTAGGCAGCAGCAAGAGAAGCTGTGAAATACACAGCTCATTTTTTTTTAAATTTACTTTCAAGTACTGCAATGCAGGTGAAGTTATGGGTACAACAACAGAGATGAGATGTGAATTTTCTTGTGTTAGTTCATTACGGTATTACAACTTTGCCAAAAAAAAAATAAAAAAAAAATAAGGAAACTGCAGAAGACAAATGAAGACTCTTGATCTCTTATTTAGTTTTCCTGATACCAAGAAATTGCAAGAGCAAGAATTGACACTTAGAGAAGAATCTCTTTTGACAGAGATATCAAAATACATTGTGTTCAGTATCATTCTTTTCAGGGCTGCTCCGAGCCTTAGAAGAATTGCCACTTTTGCAGTCAAATCCAAGTAACATCTGCTCTATGCAACCAGTCAATATTGTGGAAAAGTTCAAAGAATGAAGATCATTAGTAGTGTCAGCTTTACAACCAGAAGGTAATGGCATTGAAGTGAGCAAGTATAATACCCAACAATACCAGGCTCATTAACCAGTGATTTATCATGATGAAAAGACCTGTTTAACCTTTAGTCTTCACATGCTTTCTGTTTGTAACAAAAAGACCTATTATTTCTAGTTGTCAAGTGATAATTTGTGGGTTGTTAAAGGGATGTATTAAATTATACTTTAAACTATTATGCACAATTACACAAATATTGCTTGTGCCATGGGATGAGCTGATGCTAAAATTATTTTCCTCTCCTCTTATTATTTTGCCCATCCATTTGGGAAGTGAAATGATGGCATTATATATATTGAGGATACCACTAGGTGACTTCTAGGCAAGTTAAATCAAATTTGATGGGTGCAGCAAGTGACAGTGTTGTTTCACTGAAATAGCAAAATCCACATAAAATATTTTGAGGATTGTATATACCAGTGCAGAAAGCTTGTTCTTACCTCTGGATAAAGAGGTGTGTGGAGCTGACTGTCTCATAAAAATAAGTTTCTTTTAAACCTATGTTGGGTTGTTTCATTATTATTTTTTTAAAGAAAGCACTGCTGATTTTAGACAGCTTTTGGCAGTTGCCATGTAACCCTTTCTACAGAAAAATATGCGACACGACTTATTCAGAACCACAATATCCGTGCCTTGCAAACAATAAGCCTCTTGGAAAATGTCATTGTATCAAAATGTGGCAAACTGTATGGTGACGTTGGTGATGTAGAAAAACATCCATCAAGGGTTGGAAAGTCCATGAAACCCATTTCAATCTAATTAGATGATTTGTTGTCTAATTCACACTTGCATTTCAGGTCACTGTAAACATCATATTATCTCCTGTCTAATTCCACATTTTTTCTACCTATTTGGTTCTCTGTCTACCTTTGGTATACTGCAAGGATAAATTCATAACTGATTTAGCAATTCTCAAAATATTTTTGTACACAAGTAGATTATCACCTAAGCTGCATAAGCAGATAAAATAGAACGATTGTGGGCTTCCCACCTGTCTTTTACACCTACATTTTGAACATCATCCATCCAAAGGTGTTGAAGTTTCATATACAAATTTGAGAGAAATCAGCATTTAACAAGTTAGTAGGAACTAAATGATAAGGCTTAACACAGCAGTTGAAACATCATATACAAAATTCAAAATGAACAATTAGGAAGGATTTTCTGATCTGTAATTGTGATTTCTCAGTTGGAAGGCAGCTTGGTAATTTGCAGGCAATGCGTATTTGTGACAGAGTTCCTCTGAAGCAGACATTTAATTGCAATACTTTTGAAATGAGCAGATATGTAAGATGCTTTCTTTCCCTCTAACTTTAACACAGATTTTAATCAGTTATTGAGAAGATGTCTAGGTACACCTTTTTAAGTAATGAAGACTGTATCTATAGATCTCTGTAGGTACCTTCTTTCTCTGCTTACCTACAATACTAACATATCAAGCTCTGTTTTCTACTGTGTTTGTGGTGTAAATTTTTAGGCAGGGCACTGAGAATGTTTCATTCTTGGTGATGCTGATTCTCATCTTGATGATCACTTCCAGGTCTGAATAAACATTTGGAGATGTACCACTGCCTACCAATTTGACTGTAAAATGATCTTGGTTGTCAAGAAAATATTTGAAAATCTTGCTGCATTTGAGAAAAAGTTTGGACTGAAAGTAAGATATAATGATCTCTTTTATCCAATATTTTAATAGAAGCATATTTGTTTATATTTCCGGAGTGCTAATTTTGTTAATCTCGTCAATCTGATAAAAATCAAAATATTTGTCTTCTTTCTGCAAGGTGACCACCCCAAGCACTGTGGCGAGAGGGTGAGGTGAATGTCCCCTGCTTCCTGTATGCGGTGCTTCACTGTGTATTAAATATTCAGTGAGATGGGAAATGAAAAATAAGACTTGAAGAACCTCATGATTAGGACACTGGTCTGGGAGAAAAGACACTCCTGATGTTGTCTTCAAATAGATGTTCTTTTTATGCATGATGGAAATGCAGTAATACAAGAGACTGCAATCAAAAATCAGACAGCATGCATGTCCCTTTCTGTCCTGGTGCCTTTAGAGCTTTTTGTAGAAGCACCTCAGGGACTTTCTTTAAAGTGAAGGATTGAGTGACCTACACTCCAGGCTCCTGAAGGGGCTGTGGACAAATGGCAGACAGGATTTCTCTGAATACATGCTTTCTCTTACTTTAATTTTTTTTTAAAACATACGATTAATTCTAAAGCATTTAAATATTTTCCTGAATGTGTTTTGATATTTCTATGGTTTATGTTTGATTAGGAAGTTAAAAACCCCCATGAATCTGAGCTGTATCCTTCATATCAACTGGACTGAAAAGTCTACCACATTCATATTTGAGAGGATCAAGTTCCTCACAGAAAACAGTGCTTTTACTAGGATTATATCTCAGTACGTTCCCAAGAATCTTGTAACAAATGTGGATCCTTCCCTCTCTAACCAGCAGTCCCTGATTTCTGCTGTTGCTGCAGGACTCCGCAGGTTGGGTTAAATTCAAGCCTCAGAAGTTTTACCATTGATTCCTGTAGGAGCAGGGTCTCAGCTTTTGAGTCTGCTGTCTGATGGGAAGGGGAAGGGCAGACAGACAGACACCTCTGAAGGGAAGGAAAGACAGCTTCTGTATATATTTTTTTTTCTTTTTGCCTTTGCAGTTTTAAGATTTGAGTGATTGACTAGAATATTTTCAAAAAATAGAAGTGTCTATGTCTCTCAGTTTGCAATTTCGCATGAAATAGAACTTTCAATACGTTTTAGCCTGTGGAAAAAGCTTGCAGGGCAAAATGTGAATATGCATAAGCTTATAATTTTCCTTCAAAAATGTGGAAAACACCCGAATCTTGTGTGTGCCTTTCAAAAAATCGTGAATTATGTGTTTGCGAATTCTCACGGAGAGGGGAAAAAGAAAAAGGAATGAATGAGAAGAATTTGATAAGTTCAGCTTTTGTTTGCAACTATTTGTAGCACTCCAGTAGTGACCCCGTAACGGTTTCACATCTGTAACAAATACCTGCTGTTCTTGGGTTCCATTTTGTGCATTCCTGCTCCATCTCCTATGGACCAAACATTTCAGGGTATATTATCTCAGAGACACCTCACATATAAGTTCTGTCAGACATCTGGATGGAAATACACACTCCCTGTGAAGAAACATGGCGTTTGGGATCAGAAGCAGTGCAGTGCCTGTAGCAGGACTGTTTGGAAACTGGAATGTAGTTGAAGCATTGTATGGACTTTTCTTTGGGGTTGTCTATCCATTTAGGTGGACTTCTAATAATTTTGCAACACTGAAAAATGGATATTCTATGTTTTATTGAGGAAAAAAGATGTTTAAAAGTTGATTTCATTTGGATTTCAGTCTTATTTAATCTAACAAACTAAAGTAGCAGCATGAACAGGAGGAGAGGAAAGCAACTGGAAGACTAGTGACTTCGAAAGATGTGCTGAGAGCTTAGAGGCAGCACAGAAATACAGAGCTGGCTCCCTCAACAGCTTATGCACATCCTGTAGTGTATATCCACACACATTAAAATGCGCTTGCTCTCAGAACGGGCTTTCTCCGCTCCCTCTACCCTGCTCCCCTCCCTGTTCTGAGTTGCCTAACAAAAGATTTTTGACAAAAGAAATTCTTCCTGGTTTGTAAACCAGTTGTGTAAAACTTGGACTGTAAAGCCACAGTTGACTGCTTTAATGTGGAACAGTTGGGAGGGTGGGGAATCGCTGGCAGGTTGGGACAGGACACAGCAATGGTGCCCTTATTCTGTCGAGGCTCTACTTAGTCACACCACCTGCTCCCCCTATTCTTTCAGAGGCAAACCAGTCATGGCAGTATGAACAGACGGATGTTTAAGCTCAATACCTTGGACACACTGCACCAGACGGAGTAAGGGGAGCTAAGAAAAGATAAATTAAGTGATCAATAAAGATAAGGGATCTGTTTAGCAGTAAATGGTGGGGACAGAACAGGCAGAACAAGTGGTGAACGTGTGTTAAATAATGCAAGTGTGTCTGTGGGCACACACAGGCTCCCCAATATAAGCCTCTTCCAGAGTCAGTAATGCTGTTTGGTACTTGGCTGGAGGGTGAGGAAGGGGAAGAGAAGGGGGGCTGTGTCCAGGGCTGAGTCAGTGACCTATTTTTACTTCTCACCTTTGTGACAGCCAGGAAAGAACAGTAAGGAGCAATGAAGTTCTAACAGAGAATGTGTAACTGTGCTTTGACAGTTCATTGACAGTTAAGTCATCCGAAAATGTGGACTTATTTTAATCAGCTATCACAGGCAGGAGCAATCTTTTGTTCTGTCCTTTTGCCTAATACATCAAAGGTCTTGAATTTGGCTTCAAACTTCTAATCCCTTCTCTTCAAGAAGATCTAAAAACCAACTTACAATCACTTCCCATGACAACTGACCTGTTGACAGCTACAAAAGACTCCACTGATATAAATAATCATGCACAGCCCAAATGAGAGTTGCTTTTTAATATGAGCATGTCTCTGGTTCTTCTCCAATGACCAAAAAAGGAGGCACTTTTGTCTGTGAAAGACTCAGGATTTATGCAATTACACTCACTGCTGCCATGTAAGTGATGGTGTTTCTTATTGTGCTGCAACTCCTCTGTGCTAGCAGCACTCAAGGGAGCAACTACTCCAGGGGGAGCCCTGGAGCAAACACAGGAGCAGGGAAGGTGATACCATGTTTTGTGTAGGTTTATAACTTTGCCAAGGTGCCTCGTTCTTGTGCTTAGGCCACCAGTATCACCCACTTATTCAGGAAATTGCACTTTAGGTACTACTGATCATGGAACAGTCATTCAGTTAGTAGGGACCCACAACAATAACGTAGTCCAATGTCCTGAGAATCAGCAAGCAAGGTGTTCACTGGACTGGACCTATTTTTGCACTTTCAGCTCTCACATTATGGTACAAAACCCAAGGAATAAACCCCAGTCCATTAAGGTGATCAACCTTCTTTTCTGCTCATTGTTGTCC
This sequence comes from Cinclus cinclus, assembly GCF_963662255.1. Classification (NCBI taxonomy): domain Eukaryota; kingdom Metazoa; phylum Chordata; class Aves; order Passeriformes; family Cinclidae; genus Cinclus; species Cinclus cinclus. The sequence continues at coordinate 6,916,531 of NC_085051.1, read as the reverse complement.
CACTATGATTACAGACATTGTAATTCTGTTAAAATGGATAACTGCCAGATGATGTTACATTGGTTTTCCTATTGCATAGGTCCCATGGCCTATATAGCTCCCATCCTCTCCATTATTTTATTTACATACCTGTTGTGTAATGCTAAAAAACAATGAGGTTGTAGAATAAATAGTAAAATGCTGGGAGGTTTTAAGATATCACTCACTAAAATGTCCCAGGGTGTGTAAACTGAATTGTAGTGGTATAATGGGGCACAAAATCTATTTCCACATTACAAAGGTATATTAAAGTCTATTCCTTTTCACTGGCAAAATAAAAGGCAGACCCCTACAAGAGGCAAAAGGAACAGGGAGATAAAATCAAAGAATTTAATTGGCCTTGGAGACTTGTTGATGGCTTGTAAGTGCAGTTGAGCCTCAGCTGTTCTCTCAAGTGTCATCCTGAAGTGACACTCAGATTTTTGTTTTGGAGCTGAAATGTTTCTCACTGAGTATCCTTCACAGCTGATCCTGTGCAACTGTGGGGACTTGGGCAACAGGAATCCATTTCCTGAGGGGAGAGGGGCCAGCACAGCTGCATGGAGACAGCTGTCAGGGCTGGGTGGTTCTCATCATTGGGAAGATGGAGGTGTCCTCTACAAACCATCCCAGCATTTCAGGCCACAGCAAGTCCCAGGTAGCAAGTGACAGGACAAAAGGAAAGGGACACAAGTTGCACCAGGGGATGCTTACTTTGGATATTTGGAAACATCTCCTTACTGAAAGGGTTGTCAAGCCCTGGAACACAGGCTGTCTAGGAAAGTGGTGGAGTCACCACCTCTGAAAGTGTTCAAAAAAATGAGTGGGACTCAGGGACATGGTTTCATGGCAGGCCTGGCAGTGGTAACTTAATGGTGGGACTCGATGATCTTAGAGGGCTTTTCCAACCTAAATGATTCTGTGATTCACAAATGCCCCCACATGTGTATGGCAGTACAGGTTTCCCCCTCCTGGGAAGTTTCCTGTGCTCCAGGTACTGCCATTACAGCCTTTCTCTGGTGGGCACCTCACATGGCACAGGTTCCAATGAGACTTTGCTGCTTAAAGGCCCCCATTAGGAGGATCCCTTCATTTTTTCTGTACACTGATCATGAGAATTCCAATATAAAGATGGAAAATGAAGATAACCTGGGTAATGAGTTTCCTGCCCATCTTAGATGTGAGCCACAGGCTCTTAGGAATACCTGATTATATGCAATATGGAAAGCTGGATAAATGTTTGGAATTACTCCAGCAACTGAGAGTTAGTGTTTCTGGACCAATGTCCAGATATATTTTTTCATTTCCCCCAAAATGAGAGAGTGGAGCTTTCTTTCAAGGCATTTCTTGGCTGCCCAGAATCCCAGGGCTCAGCTGTGCTTTGGAGAATAGCCTAGGCTGGATTTTGTAACAGCATTTCCCCTCTTGTATTTTTAATGTTTTGGGGGGGGGGGTTGTTGGTAGAGGGAGAAGGTATAAAACAGAGTAGGCCTGAGGGAAAGAACAGATTCTTGCAGTGTTATTAACCCCCACACCATGTCATGGTGGTGTTGGACATGGGATGGTGATGCTGACTAGAAACAAAATAAATCGTCAAAGATGTCAGAAATTAAAATTATTAGCAAATATATTAGTGAAAGATGTTCACACTTTAAAAGGTGAGTTCAGTCTTCATAAACAAAGGTTTGAAGTGAGGAGAAAAACAATCCAGTGCCCTCATTCTGTACTTCATTCTCTCATTATCCACAAGCAACAGAGTAGACAAAGAGATGACAGCTTGGTGAGAGTCAGGCCTTTTCCTGGTTTATGAATTGCACCTTGTTAAGGTTAAACAAGCAATGGAGATTTTTTTGGTTCCCAGCAGTGATGTTGAGATGTCTGCATGTGTGCTAAATAAAAGAGACAGGAGAAGGTTCTATGCAGGCAGTACCTTGGCAGTGTGGGGATGAATATGGGTTGGCTGAACACTATAGTTTTATTAGCATCCGATCCTGGTGGATACAATGGGATTTCAGCAGCAGGCAACGGCTGTCTGCTTTGTGCAAAAAAGAACTTAGTCTAACCACATACCCTCAAACTCCATAAAATAGATCCCTGCTTTGGTAATTACCTTGATACATTCTCTGATTAATGGTTTTTGGCTGTGGGATTATCATTCATGATGAGCCTGGCAATAAAGCTGTTTATTTTTATGAGATATTTTATAAATCCAACTCCAAGAACAGCATGACCATTAGTGTTGGTACATCAGCTAAATGTGCATGCAGCACCATAAGATGATTCAAAGAAAGAACTGGGAGCATTATTATGTGCTCTGGAATTTACCTCAGTGCAGCCAGAGCACGATTCATTTGGCAGCCTTCTCCTACATCTTAGTACAGTCAGTTTAGAAAACTGGTCCTTCTCCTTAGAGAGTCAGCTTGATAATGACATGCGTCCCATGAATAAAGTGTGTGATCAACAACAATAATCATCATCTACTCCAAAGATATTGTGAATTCTTAACGAAAACATGTTGAATTGAAGAGATGCTGAACTCCCTTCACACTGGGGCACAAAAATACCTTTGTTTTCCCCAAAGTAATTTAATTAATTTAAGTGGTTTATTTTCTCGAATTCCATGAAGTGTGTGTTCTGGATTTCAGTTTTTATTTTGTGTAAAAGCATATCCATAGCTGGGCCTGAGGGATTTCCTCCAGTGAGAGGACTACAAGGCCCCTCTGTCATCTACAAAAAATGTTCTGTTCCTTAGCTTGTTTCTGAAGTTGTCAAGCACTTTTGTATTTATCTCTCTCTATCTTTCACAGCCTGCTGATTTATTTCTTCTTTCTACTACCTCACAGACAACAGCCCAGCTTGGAAGGAACCTTAAAAGATTCTGTGTTCCAGCCAGAGGAAAGGGAACCGAGTGGTATCTGATTTTTCATGTTCTGCAGTATAATGAGTTGTAACTTAAGAGGTTATGCTATACTACTAAGAGACAAATAATACCATGTGGGATTTGGTAGGACACAGTTTCTAAAACCACAGGTGGTTATTTCATACTCCTTCTTTTTTGTCTAATCCAATATAACATATAAACAACCTGATGTCCTGAATGGCTTGTTTACAACATCACTTCTCTTGCATTAATCTATTTAGTAATTTGCATTAAGTGGTGAAAACATACCTGTGTGCTTGCTCTTTCATGAAGAAATAAGATGGTTATTTTTAGATAAAACCCCCAAAGGAATTCTGTGATTTCCTAAATTATTTCCTACTTCATGGAGGAACATCAGTCTGGAAGGGCTAACTTGAACCACAGGATCTGGCTGTCAAAGGAAATCCTGTTTTGTCGCTCTTCTCATTTTGCAGCACGTTCATGATGGGTCTGACCCTCCAGCATTCATATCTCAACCAACTCACAAAGTATTTACTTTTTCAGTGTTCACTCTTTCCTGGAAGCAAATCCATTTGTTTGGTCCGTGTTATAAACCCCAACACAAAAATAATCCAAATGAAAAGCATCCTTTTCTTGAGGGGGATGAGAGGTAGCTTGGGAACTTCTGCTGCCTCCTTCCCTTCTGAAGCTTGGACTTGAGATGATTTCACCATCTGAGGGTCAGACAGAGCACATAAGGAGCTGTTCAAACACCCACAGCTCACCTCAGAACAGCCTCATTCCTCTCAGTAACTTGTCCTGGCTGAAACTGAGAATCTGGAAATGATAGTTAGACAAACCTGTGCTGTCCTTCCAGCAGTGGGTTAACAACCATTGCAGTTTCATTAATCACCCACAGAGGATCTGATTTCTCATAGCCATGAGCTTAGGTCAGGTGCTCTAAGTAACATTACCCTGCAAATCTAACTGGTGTTGTCAGAGCTGCTACAGAGGGCTCAGCTTTCCTGCAGGAAGGAGGGAAAGAATGAAGGAAATTAAGGGCTTTGTCACCAGGAGAGGAAAGTGGTTGTTTGCACAAGCTGGTGGTACCTTGTGTAGCTTCCTGAAATGCCCACAAGGACAATCATAGTCTGAACTCTCTGTTCATGGCAGGGATGAGTGGCTGCCACAAATGAGTAGATAAAGACATGGGGAATTGCTTGTTTCTTAAGCAAGGGAGAGGATGGGGTGCTTTAGACACCTTCTAGGGTACCTGTATGTGGACTTCTTAAGTAGTTGTTTGTACTGGGGGAAAAACAGGACCACAATTTTTGTAGTTTTTTATTGATCTCTTGGTTGCTATCAACACTTGTTTAAATGAGAAATGGACAAAGCAGGAGTCCTTGTTTAAGAAGGAATATTGTAAATGATGTGGTTGTCACCCACTGGTAGCAGTGGAGTTCAATGAGGGCAGAAACTGAACTCCTTGGACTCCTTTAATCTTCAGCTGTCAGCACCATCTTACACCATCCAGCTCAGGAGTGCCTGAATCCAGGGGTTCAGCTGGGTTCTGGAAACAGGAGGCTCTGCAGTTTCTGTGTTATGCTGTCACCCAAAGGTGATAGAGTCATTGCACTCCCAGTTTATGTCACCTTCCAGAGAACCCCTCCCGTGCAGTCAGGCAGGTGGTTTGTGCCTGTCCTTGTCTTCTGATGACCTGAAGGAAAGAAGCTTCCAAGCTGCTTTGGATGTGTATGTTCTCATGCCCTTGAGCTGCCTCATCTGGTCAGCTCACAAGCCGGGATAATAGGGGGATGGATGGAGCTGAGGAGGAAATGTTGGTCTGTCTAGAATTTAGACATTCTCCTTTACATCCACTTACAGATACAGAAGGGTCTTCTTGCTTTGTAAAGTTCAGGCAATAAATGATGGCACAATCATTCCAATAGACACTGGTTCATCAGTAAGACACATTAAATCACTACCTAATCAATAGGTTCTGTGTCATTATAGTTCCATGCTGATAAAACTATTCCAATGAGGAAATACTGGAGTAAAACAAGGACAGATCACACATTATCTTTAATGCTGTATTGCTACTGTGCATTTGTTTGTGCATAAATACCAGAATATTTTCAGTTTTCACACAACTCTAACTACAGGACTTTTTAGTTTCTCTTATTCCAAAAGACAGCTGCCATTGTTTAGGATAAAAACATAAAATCAAAAGGTGGTATAAAGCAAACTACTGAATTTTGGGGAAGTGTAATTAACAGAATGAAGATGTTTAGTTTTGGGGATGAAAATACTTTGTAAAAGGAGAAAGGATATGCTGCCTGTGGGTTATTGTTTTCATTATTTTGAATAACCCCATCTTCCCTGTGCCCCACAGCTGCATTCACATAGTGATTTTTCAAAAAGTTTTAGCTACCCTGAACGAACGAAAGCATCCCCCAAGTCATTGTGGAAATGATGTGGCAATGTTAAATGTCTGTACTGTTCCCCCTATCTAAATAATGCCTGTTAATAATGTTTATTGCATGTAACTTGTCCCTTAACACCCTGCCAAGCCTATCCCTGGCACCAGGCTTCCCAGAACTATTTAGTGTGTTTTGTTCTTGTTGCAGCTGAAGGTGCATTATTGGCACTATGGGAGAGACAGGCTTGCAATTTTTTTTTTTACATCATTGGTCGCACAAAGTGATTACTCCAGCTGTACAAATAATGTAGGAAATGGATTTTTTTTTCGCATTGGAATTATGCAAGCCCAGCAAATAATCCCAACAATTGCTTCTTAAGTCAGTGAAATTTCAAGCCATTCAGTTTACTTGTAAGGAGCTCACAGCTTCTTTGATGATGGGGTTTGTTAAGCCCAAATGTGGAGAACTAATAAAATAATAAAAAGGCTCCAGAGGTGTTTATAGATTTCAATTATCTCTTACTTTCTCTCCCAGGACTGGGCTGGGCAGGATTGTGCTGCCCTCAAGTAGCACTTGAGTCGAGGCTGTATTTTATGCTGCCTGTCTCTGAGGTTTCTCCTTTGTGGCTGAATCTCCTTAGTGTGGGCAGTGTACAGAGGTGCTAAGGGCTTGCCTAGACAAAGCACCGGGCTTCACAAAAGCAAGGGAGCAAAAGGAAGCAAAATTGAATCTCTAGCACCCAGCTCCTGGGCAAACAGACAAAACTAATGGATCCACTCTTGCTCCTCCCATCCAATTACTGTGATCCAGTAGAGAGAATATGGCAACATCGGTTCACACAAACTCTAATACTCTTAATCCCTTCCATACATATAAACCTCACATTCAGCACCGTTACTTCATTATCGAGCCACCCAGGCAGCCGGAGCGCCGGAATGGACCCACCGGCTGCAAAAACCTGCCTCCTTCAGGTTTTAATCAGCTAATGAGGGATATGCAAATGACAAGCTTATGGGATTATGCCTTGTCTGACAGCAGTGCTCCTCACAGCGATGCAGGACTAATACAGGTGTTAGTAAACTGGTTATTAGGCGCTGCCTAATTTAGGTCCATTCACGCTGGGATCGTGCTGGCAGCCCTGCCATTTGTACTGGTGTTTGTGGCCCAGTAGGACATCTATTAGGGCTGTGGTGGGTCCAGGCAAACCCCTCTCTGCTCGATATGAAGTTAATAAATCCGGTTGGTTTGGTCTTTAGCCATACACAACAACCCAGGACTGACACGGGGAGTTCCCCCTCCACCCCAGCTGCCTGGGAAATTGCCACAGGAGGGCAAGGGGGAAGATTAATTGACAGTTACTTAACATTTATATGAACTTCTCACATGCTTTTGAATGAAATGTAAAGCACAGAAGTATGATTAACCTATATTTTCCCTTGATCACAACCAGGCAACTTTCTCTTCTGTGAAAGAACATGCAGCCCAGAAATATGCAGTGAGAACAAAACACACTGTATCTGTGGATGAGCCATTTCTCTGGGGTTTTGGCCACTTCAGTGGTCCAGTGTATCTTTCTGCTGTTTAATTTTTCTTGTTCGGTGATATTTCTTTTAAAAGTTCCTTCACTGTACAAACAATTCTGCATTGCAGAATTGCAGGGTGTTCACTCACCAGGTCAGTGGAGAAAAGTGGAGCGACATCAGTAAAGTATTCACAGACCAGAGCACACAATGTGAACATTTTGTTAGCTGATACCCCTGCTACATGTTTGTCCAAAAACCTCCCAAAATATACTCTTCACATAAACAGCAAATATTCCATACACATAAACAAAAGTGCCAAGCCTACAGCAATTTTCATTACTTCCCAAAAGGACTTTGGTGGAAACTAAGACAGGACTAGCAAATAATTTTGAAGATCTCCACTGTATGAACAATGAGATACAGAAGCATAGCTGCTTCAAACTAGGAGGGACACAGAACATAGCAGAAATCTACAAGAACATCATCTGTCAAGTGCCAAAATTGATTAGAAGATGCCAAATGAATTACAGATTTTATCTCTTCCAGTCAGCAGAGGAAAGGTGGTATTTCAAAGTAAATCTCTGTTTAAGACCCATTTGAGGATTTTGCCTGAAAAGATGTGATGTTGTGGGGGCTTCTTTTTATTACAATAGTAATATCTCCAACTGCACAATTCTTCATTAAATACTATTTAAAATTGAAGGACCTCATTAAAGCATTGAGTTGTTCTAGTAAAAGCCAGAAATTCAGGGGTACATGTAGCTTTTAATGAGTTCAAAAGTTTCATTTCATCTTTAAATTGATTAAGTTGGAATTGTCATCTTCTACACTGGGAGTTTCAAACAAAGGTTTAAAGGGCAAAGTATTCAAAAGTGAGTCCACGAATGTCAATAAGCAAAGCCTCTTAGGTTTAATGCCCACGTATCCATTGTACTGTGTTTGCTCTGACTGACCCTAACTAAATGTGTATCTTTAGGTCAAAGTTCTGTGCTGAACTTTTCTCGTGCCTTTCACTTTCAGAGGTTTGAAAACCAAGTAGGGGTCCACAATTTGAAAATTCAGATCAATAATCAACCTCTTGAATCTAAGGGCTCCAGATAAATGAGGCGGGCTCACCTGCTCACACATCACCTGTATTAAGTTTGCCTTGTTCTCCTGGTTTGCAAACTGTAACCTGAGGTGCTCCGTGGACACTGTCCTGTCCACCTTTTGCTTGGGATAACCTGTTGATGTGTGTAACGAGTTTGCCTGTGACACACTGGATCTTGTACAAGCTGAAAAGCACTGAGTAATGGATGGGGAAAAGCTAGACATAATGGAATGGTTTAAATGGAGCATGTATTTCTGGTTTATTTATCATTCTGTCACCCTGCTCTTTGCCTGCCTCTAAAATAACCTGGAGGATATGATCAGGAGAATGTGGATTGTATTGATTAGGCCCAGCAGAGTCCTGCTGATGGAATGTTGTTGTGCTATTTATAGATAACAAAAGGATAATTTCTATTTATCCTTATGCTTTGTCATAAGGATAAGCATGTTGCTGCTTTGGACACTGAGGTGTGGAAAGCTTAGCAAGTCCGGACCTATTCAAAATCCCAGGAGCCAGAATGTTCACAATGAACATAAATCCTCAGAAAGATTAAGAAATTGTTTAGAACAGTGGAAAAAAACCCCAAACTTCTAATATTTCACTTATCAGCAGCACCTCCCAGTGCTGATAGCTCTGCTTTAGTTGAGAGCTGAGAAGATGAAGGATACTAAATTGATGAAATGCATCATACCAAAGTAAAAATACATGGTAGGAAAAAAACCTACTTTCACTTGGACAGACCACATCAGAAATAGTGTTAAAACTTCAAAGAAACATTTGAATAGTTAAAAGCACTGGTAGCAGTTGCATCAAGTGGGAGCAAAAGAATGGTTTCTAAAAGTGTAGTTACCCAACAAATTTTCTGTGTGCTTCATTTTTATCTCTTGCTTTTCTTTTTTTTTTTTTTTCTTTAACACATGGATTATTACTTCTGGCACCTTGAGGAGAGTGCATGCTGCATCCGAGAAAAAGTTGCACCTTCATTGGTCAAGAAAATGTAACAATGCCATGCTTAAAAATGAGTACATGTGTGAAAAAGTGTCTATGCTCTAGTGGAGAGAAACACATAGGGTATGAGGATGAATACGTGCTGAGGGATGAAATAGTGACAGTAAAATTAAATGAAAATTTAATCAAATTAAGAATCCACTCATGCTGGTTCTCACTGGCTGACAGAAGCAGCTGCCAGTCTTGCATCCCAGAAGGGTAAATCTCGGAGGCTGGAAGAGAAAAAGAGTATCTGCCTTGACTTCTGTCCAGGAACTGTCAGCCTCCAGCACCAGTGTAATTTCCCAGGTACTGTTCATTTGTCTCTTGAAAATGAATCATTCAAATATTAAGCATCCTTGACTTCCACACAGGTTTTAATGAAAGGATCGTGATACTGCAGCTTCAAGCATTCCACCTAAACATGCTTTATTGATAATGCTCTTTGACATCTACTTCTTTGGCTCTAAAATGGAAATGGCACAATGATATTGCCAGGGTTCATAACAGTTTTGGTTTGAAGAGCATCCTCTTCCAGATTTCAGGAAAATAAGTTTTTCAGCCTGATGTTTTACTTAATATTTTTGCCAATAGAATTTGGGAGTTTGATGAATCATACACCTGTTTTGAGGAACTCAGTGTAAAACATCTATTTCCCATATATGCAGACTAAATAATCATTAGCACAAAATGCCCTTGTAAACAGGACACAGAACATTTTATGAATCAGACTTGCTGAGAGTTTCAGCTTGAGTTTCTGGTGCTGGGATATATCTACAGCTGCAAGAAATCTAATCTAGTAATCTAATCTGGGATCTATCTACATACAAGTAATTTTAAAATTACTCCATGGAAACAAACAAATAGGAATAAATTTTTGACCTCCTTTACTTTGAAGTTAGTCCTTCACCATACCAAATAGAATGTATTATTCCCAGCCTACCAGAACTATCTTTAAGAATGTTGTGGGACCATCAGCAGGGAATTCTATACTGCTCAAAGAAATCCTGTGTTCTGCTCACTAACACAGCAAAATATTTCAGATGAGGAGAGATGCCTAATCAAGACAACTTTGTAGATCCAGATTATGAATTTAGCCTGAGCAACTGAGTTTTGTCCTGAAATGTCTCATAAGCAGGTGACAGAGGGATTGTGGAGCAGTGTCCCTGCTCTGGGAACTTTTACATTTGCATCCACCCCACTGTGCCTTGGCTTCTCTCAATGTTGTGGCTTCTTTTTTAAGCAAGTTTCCATATCTGGGTGCAACTGTTATATTCTATATATTTGTTCTAGATGGTAATTTTCTATTACATGAAATTTTTATGGAATCTGTCTGGAACATAGAGTTTTATTTCCAGTGGCATGCCTAAGACAGGTCTGTACCAAGCTTTTCACTTTTCCCAGTGGATGATTTCTGGTCCCTTGGGATAACTCTATTATCAGAAAGATCAATTGTGAAAACCAGCTTATGTACCCCATCCCAGGGAAAGTAAACACAGCCTCTTTCTTAGGCACTTCTGAATCATAAATTGTTTGCAACTTTTTCTGGAAGGAATTCTCAGTTCCCTCACTGCTAAATGGGATCACAAAATGGGAAAAAATACACTATGAAGAGTAAGTTTGTTAAAATTCTTGTTTAAGGAGTTATTTGCAAATGCAAAAATATGTGAGAAAATTATGTCCAAAAGTTACCTTCAGAAAATCCTGAAGTCAAACAGCCTCAGTGCTACTCCTTGTGCATCTTTACAATGAGAATTTTAAGCTGATTCCTCCTGCAAATCAGTACACAAGGTTAAAGGTTAATAACTGACCAATTCCTTGGACAAGGTGTTATTCAAAATCAGGTACTTAAGACATTTGCTAGAGGACTTATCCATTATGGCTGTTTGGAATCAGTGCATTTTCCAGCAGGGAAAGTATTTAGGAGAACAAAAAGAGTGTGGAGACAGGGAATTCCAGAAAGCCTGTCACCATATAAACTAAAATCCACCATTAGAAGCTGAGTTCTCTTAAGAAAAATCTGACAGTACCCAAATAGGTTGTGTGGAAATCGTGGTCACCAGAAAGAGATGAGAGCATTCTCCACAAATACTTGAGGCTGGCTCTATTTAAGCTCTGTTTTCAATGCACACACGAGTTTTCTCTTCCCATGTTGCTTTCCTTTGATGTAGTTATGCCATCAAGATCTATCTGACTCCATTTTTTTAAAGAGCTTGTAAAGTAAATGGTAATTTTACAGTCAGGTTTGAATCAAAGGGAGAAGATGTTGGAGGTTTCTGATCTTGCAATGTTCAGAGCAATGTTTCACTAGGGATTGGAGTTTACTTGGTGGAAACCTGAAATTACAAAAACATCTCAAAGCTGTATTGTCCTCTTTTGGGGAAGAATTTATAATGTAGGTGGACGGAGATATTCTAATTGTTAAAGCAATGATGGTTTAAGGAAAGCTGTTGGATCTCCTTTTGAGCTGGGTTGCAGGGTTTCTTCTCTAATTTTGGGGGTTTTGTACCTGGATCTTTTGGGGTTTTGAGAGGCTGGCTGTTATGGACAACATAGCTGTTTCCTTTGCTGGATATGAAAAAGTCCACGGTGGTTTTGAATGTGGTTTAGGGAAGAAAAGAAGGCACTTACTCAGCCTTAAAGAACCAGTGCAGCTCTTAGGACTAAAACCCTGTGTGTGCATAGAAGTGAACATAATTTTAGTACTAACTTTACAAAAATGTCACTATTGTACTCCACAGCTGTCATGAGGGGGAGGATGTTCATTCCACCTTGTACTAAAACACTGGTTTGATTCAGGGCATTAAACAGCTGCTGTGCTACTGCTGCAATGTGGCTTTTCCACGGCAGATCCATGCTACAGCCTCATGGTGTGTAAAACAGCTTTTAGCCAAGGCAATTGAGAGGTTTAAATCAAAAGCATCATGTCTGTAAGGAAGAATAGGAAGTTATATTTAGATATATTTTGGAGAAAGCAATACTGGATAGCAATGCAACACATATACTTTGAAGAGCCAGATTTAGAAATGGGTTCTTCAGTGTGCTTGCTTTAACAAACACATTCATATTCAGAAGAATTCTGAAACCCCAGTCAATACAGCTGTTTCTCTAAAAAGCTTCAAGCATGATTCAAAGACTAAGCAAAAAAGATAGCCTTCTATAATTTTCAAAATATTTTAATTTTTTTTAAATCTCAGACTCTTCTCATTGTGGAAATAAATTACTCGGTGCACATTTTAATGAGATTCTTTTAACTTTTTTATCTCTTCTGACTGCAGATACAAAAAAAATTACTAGAATATTAGTCTTAGATACGACATTTAGGAGCTGGTATTGTATCACTGGATATTAGTCAGTAGCCTTTGGTTTCATCCAATCTTAAAATGCATTTTGAAAAAAATAATACTAAATACTAGAGTGATTGGTTAGCAGAATGTATTAATGGGAGTGCGTGAAATGATGTTTAGCTTCATTTTCTTAAAATACTTTGCAGAACAGGATATTCAAACAACAACAACAACAACAAAAGAAAGGAAGAGGCAGAAATGTAATCAATCCAAAGTCATAGATGGATAGATCTAGCTCAAATCACTGCTGAGGCCAGGAAGAATAGTTGGATTTTACAATCTGTAACTTAACTCCTTGCCTAAACAGTTATTAATGGTGCTGAATAAGATGAGTGTACCCAGTCTAACCAAACTCAGCAGAACAAGTAGGGGGGATGCATATGGAGAAAAGATTAAAAGAACCTTCAGCTAACAAGTATAAATGTTTTTAACCTATGAAATAGGACCCAGGTCCAGCTCCCCAAACTTGAATGACACTTCAGACTCTATCACATAAAAACTTCTTATTTATTATTATGGTGACTTGTAATTTGGTTGAGATTTATCTTGCTTTTCTATAGAATGATTTCTAAGGAACCACCATCTGTAGGATAAGGAATTAGAAACAGAGTTTTTTAACCTCCTTTTACTACTTCAGTTACAAAGATAATTTGGTGGGAATTGGGCTGGTAGTAAAGCCTGGCAATGTTGGGTTAAGCAGAATTTCTTACAAAATGTAGCTAAGATTGTAGAAGACCTGTTTTTCATCTGTTGTAGTGGATGAATGCTCCTGGGTTGATGGTTATGCTGTTGACTCCAAAGAGCTAACGTGTGGGAATAATTTTTACTCAAGTGCTACTATTCCAGCCTAACAGAGGTTTTAGCTAAAGCACGTGAATTACAGCAATTGTGACAACTTCTTAGGGAAGAGCTCACTCCATGAGAAGGCAGGATTGGACCACTTTTATTTGTCATGCAACATATTCCATTTACCAATGAGACAGCCAGTTGTGGGACTGGAGAGCGTGGCAGGAGAAGGGGATGGTGAAATGGTGGATTTGCAAAGCAAGTGACACCTCCCACTGCCAGCTGCAGAGAAGAGGGAGCTAACACATTCAGCCCCCAAATGTGTTAGATTATATGGGTGTGAATCATCTAAATACTTACTCCACTGATGGAATGGATCCCTTCCCAGATGAATCCCTTCTTGCTTTTGTGCATTTATTGACACAGATAAGTAAGGCAGAAACAATTTCCTAAGTGAAGAAGACTAATGAAAACCAAGAATTATGTCCCTGTTTTCATCTGAGTAAGACTTGGATATCACTTCCATCAGGTGAACTCTCTGGGGTTTTGATTGTGGGAATATCCAAGATTCAGGATTTCTCTCTCTGTCAGGTTATCATGCAGCCATATATTTATGTTTCAAGAGTGCACAGGAGGACATGGTCTGCACTAGCCCAGCTCTGCCAGGGGCAGTTCTGTCCTCACCTCATTGATATGTCTCTTGTTCTAAGGCACAGAAAGTGGTCTTTCTCTTGCTCTGTCACTTCAATTTGAACAACACATAACAAGGAGCCCCACATCCACTTTGCAGGGATGTTTTAGGCATTATTGTAACTGTGGAGGTAACACGCCCAGCCTAAATATCAAGAACAGGTAGATAGGAAATTTTATTTGACCTACAGGCGCTTCCATATCCTCTTCTAAACACCCACTGGTGTTTTAGAGGGCTTGAATGCCTTAAACATTTGAGTAAGAGACCAGATCCTACTCCTTTGGCCATTGGCTTCAAAAGACTTGTGAGAAGAAATAGGAGACATTGTGGAGCTAGGGCCAAATCCTGAACTGGCTGGACCAGATTCCACACAACCTGTGCAAGTTCTGCCTCTGCAGTCTAGTGATGACCAGCTCTATCAGTCTGGGCTTCCCTCTGAGTCCTCTCCAGCTCTCCACATCTCATCTTTTCCCTGAGAATGAAGTACTTCCAATTGTGCTTATTAGCAGTGTCATAATAAAACATTCCTGTAAGACTATCCTCATGAGAAAGTGTCTTAATTTTTAAATTGAAGTTAATAAAGTGAAGTCAGTTTTCAGCAGCTGGGTCTGGCAGGTATTTTGCTTACTTTTTCCATTGTTCTTACACATTATGAGAGGCATTAAATCAAGTCAGGGATTTTTTTTCCTCATTCATGCCCGTGCTCCCTGGCACAACTACTAAAATTGTGTATTCCTTACTGCTTTCTAAGAAGATTACTAAGCCAGCTGACCCAAAGAGTAGCGGCACCAATTAGACATCATTCAAAATTAATAACCACTATGATGATAGCAAATCAAAAAGATTGAGTCTTCTGATGGGAGAATAATTTTAATTAATTTAATCCTTGTTGAAAGATCAGCTGTGCACAGCCCTGCTCACCAGTGGGGCCCATTTGTCCCTGTCTGTCCCCGTCACCTAAAGCCAGTGAATATGATCAGTAGCCAGCACTTAGGGAACAATAAGAAACAGATTGTACTGTCAGGCTTCATTAAAGATCATCATTAGTATTCCAATTTGGAAACAGTCAGTCTATCCTAACCTTTTACCAATTCTTTTCAGCTGCTTTTGTGAAGTTTGGTTCAGCTGCTAAACGTAAAAACGCTGCACAGGCTTTTTTAAAACAACAAGTTGGGTCTGGCTGATGCCTGTCAGGCAGCAGCTTAGGGACAAAGCTCGGGGGAAATATGGGTTATGCAACCAGGCTCCAAATGATATCATGTGCAGCTGCTTATGACCAGAGTATTTATGGGTAATGAAACTTTCCTAAACTTGAAGCTTAACAATGATGAATGGAAATGAAATGGATATGGCACTTTCTTTCATCCCACTGCTGAGGGGTTTTGTGGTCCCAAGGGTGTTTTTGCAGAGCTTGGCTGGCCGGGCTCTCGGCTCCGCTCCTCTCAGCACGGGGGGCATTTGGAGCATGTTGATGAGGGAGATGGAATTTCAGATTTGTTTGCAGTTCACTTTAACTTTTCTACCGAGGTCAGATTGCTTTGTTTGTTTGTTCTTCATTCTGGTGGCTGGAAATCATTATGGAGAAATGGATTACGGGATTTGGAAGCATATTTCTGTGTGGTCATCCATTTGTCTCAGCTGTGTCCTACGGCTGTACAGGAGATGTAGCTGGAATTTTAGTTTTCAAAATACTTTGTCTGCCATGCAATGATCTCATTATTTTAATATTCTTGGCATACATGATTTGCTAACCTTCCCAGTTGTCCAACCACCTTCCTGAAGATATTTCAGGAATCCTCTGTCTGAAATACCAAAAGAAATGTACAATCCTGTCATTTTGAATAATCTCCTTCTAAGAGTGCTTTTTTTTTTAAAAAAAAAGGGAAAATTTGATTTTTTTCTGCTGTGTTCTTACATATCAGAAGAGATTTCACAGACATTGCAAATGAAATCAGAATTAGGCCAGTAAAATAGAGAGAAACATTAGATTTAACATTTATTCTCACAGAACAAAATAACAACTCTCTCTCCAAATTTGATTACAAATTAAAAATGGTATTATTACTGTAACAAAATGACTAAAAAAATCCCAACCAAAAGTAAAAAGTACTTTTTCTTTACAGCTGCTTTTGTGTAGTTTGGTTCAGCTGCTCTCTGTAAAAGCTCAAATACTTTCCTATAGTTTAGTACTACTCTAACTTCTGAACGCTTTATACAATTCAATAACCCTCGTGGAAACAATTATTTTCAACAACTGGTTGCTCATTGCATACACATGAAGATTTCTGCTATTTAAATCCATTAATAAGTGGAGCCTTTTATAACAAAAATAATAATAAATTATTTTATTTATAATAATAAATGTAGGCACTTCTTAAGAATGATCTAGCCCAAGATCTAATTTTCAAATGTTTTCCAAAACTAAGCCAGTATAGTGAAAACATTATTTTTTCACCACATAAGAACAGGAAATCCCTTAGTAGAGAACTGAAGCTGAAACCAGTGTTAATGAAGATTCTCTGTGAACTGGATAACATATTCTTTAGTTTATGCTTGCTATCTGGGAAAAACAAAAACAAACAAAAAAAACCAACAGAGAAGAATTCAGACCTCATTATTTTTTTCTGAGAAAATAGCAAACCTAATCTGCTAAAAAAATACAATACTGCTGTAAATGAATTTTAAATGTTTTGGTGAATGCTTTTTGCTGTGTAAAAGCTCTTGTGTCATTTTTCGCTGTGACAAGATGGTTTTAATCCAAGTTCAAAGCCAATTATAGGTTTTATAGGTTAAAACTTATTTATTGCAATGTTATTGCCTATGTAAGTGGCTACGCATGTAATATTAATTAGCAACATATATTGCAGTGGTGAATGAATATTGATAACATGAATATTGAATAGGAATGTAGTTTAAAATTTCTAGCATCTCTCTAAAGAATGTCAGTCTTTCAAATTACTTATATGCTGGGTGTCCTTTTGTTGTAAAATTTATTTATGATTTTTCAATGACTGCTTTGATTATTTTGTCATTGTGATAGTTTTGCCCATGACAAGCCTGTTGCAAAAGGAAAGGAAGAGGGAGCTGTTCCATATTTTTATGATAGTGGAACTGAGTTTCAAATATTGGCTTGATAAATTATTTTTAGTTGTTTCTTAAAGTATCTCTTTCTGAAGTCAATTTTATCCATTTCACTAATATTTTCTTTTTTTTCCCTGAGGCTGCTGACTTTGCTAGGATTTTTTTTCTTTTACCACTTGATTTTTAGCCATTTTTTCCTTCTTTATGTCACATACACCTTTATTGGAAAAGAATCCTTTCAGAAGAAGGTATATACAGTGTGTTATTACCTCAATATTTGCAACTTGATTTTTTAAGAAATGGATTTAGCTTTTTATTTTTTGGAAAGGGGCCCCTGTGAAAGGCTTTCAGAGTGCTTCAACTCTCTTGAACTTGGAGGAGGTTGGTCTCAGGTTATGGCCTTGGGTTTACACCAGTCCAAATCAAAAATACTGCTCATAAGAGCAGTCCCCTCCCTGCCTCCCTCCCTCCCTGCCCTGGGCAGCACCATCCCACCTCTCCTCTTCACCAGGATGTTAAAACAGCACTGCCACCAACCTGGCCGATCCATTCTTTGCAGATTTAATTTTCAGAAGTTAGGTTTTCAGTCATATGGGAATGTGTTAGTGCAGTAAGAATGTGAAACCACAAAATGCAGTAAGAATATGAAACCACAAACAGGTTTCAGAAGCAGGGCACCTTCTCATTTGTCAGAAGTTATTATTATTATTATTATTATTATTATTATTAGTAGTAGTAGTAGTAGTAGTAGTAGTAGTAGTAGTAGTTATGAGGTGTTTGTAAAGGTGATATTTTGCTAGAAAGTCTTGTGCTATTTTTTTTAATCTCCCTAAAATATTAACTGGAAATGTTCATAGAATTACAGCATAAACTAATGGTTGCAGATATAGTCAATGATTCCTACAATTTCTGCATAACTCCAAGAAAGAAAATCACCTACCAAAAGAATCAAAGAGAAAAGACTAGGAAATGCCCCAAACGGATGACCCACAGAATTGATATCTCCCAATTAGGAACTATGCCAGCGCCAAATTTTCTTTGCCAATGTGGCTGCAGCAGATTCTGTGTGACCTTGTGTGCTGTGCACGGAACGTGGTCCTGCTGGTAAAAACCACCCATCTCATGTGGCTGCATTTCCTCAGTGGTTCTTAGCCTGGTGGTTTGTGATGGGATCCACACTTGGGGGTGTGCACAAGGTAAGAGCCTGGTTAAAGTCAGCATCCTGTTAACAGCAGACTTCTGCTTGAAAGGGCTGACTTTGTTTCAATGTGCTGGGGGGGGGGGGGGGGGGAGTGTGTAAAAAACCAAATTATTACACAAAACAGGGTACTCTTTTCTGCACCAAACTACTCATTTACTTCAGTGATTAATTTGTTTTGGTGGTATTAGTCATTTACTTGGCAAAATGCCTTTGCCAAGTGTAGTAGTGAAGGAAATATTAGAAATTCATTTAACTAAACTGGACGCTTAACGTAGACTTGGGCTGAGTTTTGCTTAAGACCATCAGCTCCAGAGATGTTTGAATCCAAACTGGAACTGCACTGCCCTCCTGCGTTCACAGTGGAAAAAGGAAAAGTTCTGTGAAACATCCCCGGGACAGAGGGAGCACCTCGTTTAACGCCATGAACGAGAAACAAAAGGAACGCAATTATTCCTGTGCCCGCCTACTTAGAAGAGCGCAGAACAGAACTTATTTTGGCTAATCAGAGCAGATTCTGCTCTCGGGTTCACCCAGAACATACAGGAAAAGTGGATAGTCCAAACCATTTGGAGTGTTTTTTCCAACTATGCGTTACTTGCCTAAATATTGTGGAAGTTTTGCAGCATGCTCTGCTTTTACAGGCAGCCAGTTCAGGCTGCAGTGAAGCCTTGTGTAAAGACTTCAGCAGTTCCGAAGACCATCTTGTAGCTTTTCAGATTCCAAAGCCATCACTGACAACACATCCAGCACTAAAAAGCTCCTAATACAGATGGAGTTTGCCCAGTTATTTTCCGTCATCTCCCCACGTGCTGGGTTAGGCCACTGATAAATTTCTGGAAAGCAGAAAAGAAGAGCTCATGACACAGCCAGGATGTACGACACAAAGATGTGCGTGCAGCCGTGAGCTGCTGGCACTGGCAGCCACAGCCCACGGTGCTGAGCCAGGACACCCCAGCAGCACAGCCACCAGAGCCTGGCACACGGACTGCTGGGTGCCACGGTGTGTCCCCAGGCTATGGTGGGTGGCCTGGCTGGATGGGGGTGTTCCAGCAGCCCCTTAGAGAATCACAGAATGGTTTGTGTTGGAAGGGACCTTCAGGACATCAGCTAGGCCAACCCCCCTGCCACAGGCAGGGACAATTTTCAGGTTGCTCCAAGCCCCATCCAGCCTGGTCTTGGATGTTTCCAGTGGTGTTTCTGGACAACCTGTTCCAGTGTTTTACTACCCCTGTAAAAAGTATTCTCCTTTTATCCCTTTCTCTTTAAAACCATTCCCCTTCCCCTCCTTTCTTTTGCTTGCAGCAGAGTGGGCTTAATAGAGGAGGGGTCCACACCAGCATGGCAGCTCCATCCAACAGCTATGCTAGAAATAAAATGGTTCCTGAGCATTAGAAAAACAGCCTCTAGAGCAATCTTTTAATGAAAGCCTAGGAATAAGAAAAAGAGCTCATCTTAAAATGAGTCAGTGTACTTAAAAGTAACTAGAATGACCTGTAAGAGCAAATAGGTAGAATGGGAAATTACGTGTAAACATATAGAAAGTTACACTGGCACAGGTTACCCAGAGAAGCTGTGTCTGCCTTGTCCCTCAAAGTGTCCAAAGCCAGGCTGTCTAGGGCTTTGAGCAATCTGGTCTAGAGAAAGAAATGCCCCCGTGGCAGGGAGGATTGGAACAAGATGAGTGTTAAGGTCCCTTCCAACCCAAAGCATTCTGTGATTCTGTAAAAGATGTTGCTTGTTACAGACTGTTTTATACAAATCAGGGGTTACACAAATCAGAGGTTCCCTGAAGGGTTACGCACTTTCTCATTTAAGGACCTGAAACCACATATTGGCTAAAGCCTTCCTCCCTCTATTATGCTGCTATACTTTGGCAATGTCTCTTCAAAATGAGTTGGTTCTTCAAGGACAAGGAGTGACACCTGCACCGAACCGAACATAAATAAAGCATGCAGGCAAGGAAGGCAGGAAATGGGAGACCAAACACAGCTTCATCCACCATGGCTGATAAGAGATAATCGGGACAGCTTTTGAGGAGGACAGATTTGGGATAACATAGCAAAGTGTTAGTTCAGTAGGGTTGCACCAGGTTTACAAATAAGGTAAAAGTGGCAATTGACATTTTTTTGAAGTTTCTTTTTTTTGAAGACAGACTCTTCCATGTTTTTGCAGTGGCAGATTTTTGGGGGGAACAAAAGTGAAAATAATATTGATAGAAGAATCATTTATTATTAGACATTTCTGAACATGGAAGCTGGAAGTCAAAACAAACCACTGACACACAGTCTTAATTTTATTGAACTACTACACATCCAGATGAATTTGCTTGGAAATTGGCTGTTGGCTCAAATTCTACCCTGGACCTGGATCTACATTTCTAGTCTCCAGCTACTCTGACAGTTATTCAGTTCTGGGGCTTTGAAGTTCAGAAGACAGAATTTCAGCATGCAAATATGGTCATTAAAGAAATCAAATTATTACTACCCACACCCATGTCTGATGAATTAATAGCAGAACTGCATAACTTTTGTCTCCAGCATGCTCTGAATGTTGCCAGAGAAATGAACCAGTGGTTTGGAGAACTTGAGTAAAGCAGGAAATCTCCTTGCTGCTCATGTAACTTGGACAACAGCTGCTCGAGCATCTGCCTCAGCTTTCAGCTGTAGGATTTGGCTGCCAGTTCCAGTAAACAAGTTGGGTGACCTCAGTTTTGTAAAAATGCATGAGCACCACTAAAGTTCAGTCTGCAGAGGCAGGTGACTCCTAGCACCAAGTGAAATTTTAGAGGAATTAATCTAAATTGTGACCATTTGTAATGATTCACAGGGATTACTCCTGTGGGGAAGAACTCTGGAACAGCAGCTCTCTCAATGTGACAGAAGAAAATATTATGTTTACAGGGTTTCTTAGGAGCAGATCAATAAACGGAAGCAAGAGGTGCTGAAATTCTTACATCTACAGCAAAATAAGTATGGTCTTTCTATATTTAAAAGGGCCTTTGAAGAAAGATGGGAACAGTAGTGGGGCCTGCAGTGATAGGACAAAGTGTGATGGTTTTAAACTAAAGGGCAGATTGAGACTAGGTAAAAGGAAGAAATGTTTGGTGATGGGGGTGGTGAGCACTGGAACAGGCTGCCTGGAGAGGCTGTAGATGCCCCATCCTTGGATACATCAAGGCCAGGCTGGAGGAGGCCCTGAGCAACCTGGTCTAGTTGAAGATGTTCCTGCTCATTACAGATGGATTTGACTAAATGATCTTTGGAGATGCCTTCTAACCCAAACCATTCTATGATTCTAAGATCAAGGGGTTTATAATCCAGACCAGACTTAGTCTGGTGCCCTGGATTCACTATCTGCACCACATCTGTGGTTTGAAGCAGTCTAAACAAGCAGTTCAGAGCCTCAGTTCAGCTGCAGAGCCAGTCTGCTGTGCCCCTGGAGTAGAGACTCTGGCTTACTGTCTTCTGAAAAGCATCCAGTGTGCACCCACCAAAAGGGGTCTGCAGGTCCAAACGACAAATCAGAAATGAGATCGCTTCAAACCTCTAGTGCTGCTCCAACACACACAAAATGCTTTGAGAGATGAAGCCACTGCAGTCTTGACATACAGTTGAGGTTGTAACCTTGCACTAATGTAGATTAGACAGAAGAAGTGTGTCTACTACTCTCCTGAGTAGTAGTAATTACTTCATTAATTTACTGCTTTTTACTATAAAAAGCAGTGCATGAAAAGCAAATCATTAAGGAACTTTCAAGACAAGCACTCTGAGCAAGAACTGAAAAGCTTTCTGTCGATGATAAAGAAAAGAGTGTGGAGTTTCACGCTGACCTGGATAGACTCCTTTCCATACCGAGCTGGCTTGTGAGACTGCTGCAGCCTGGACATACCCAGAGCCCACAGAGCAAGAGCTCTTCCCAATTCCCAGTCCTTACCGCCTCCTTATGGTGAGGGTGTGCTTCTCACTGTTCTGTCAAAGGAAATGTTTCAGGATCCATTCCCTATGTGTTTTCAGATGTTCAAATAATCTTTACAGAATACGTAGGTGAAGATTAAGTATCAGTGGCATTTCCCCTGTTGTTACACAAAAATAACTCTGTGAACAAGGATCAAACTCCTTTTCTGCTTCAAACAGCGCAGGCTATTGCATAGTACATCTGCAGATACACTTAAAATTTCAAAGTAAAAATAACTACATGATAGTTGCTGTGCAGAACAGCCAGCCTGACACAAAATATGTGTTGCTTTATTCTAGAATTTAAGAGCAGTAGAGTTGTTCAGATCTTCAATCAACAATAATTTTCCGAAGTTACCACCCCTGGCCTTAGAAATAGAGGATTTGGAGAGGAACTGTAAACCACAGTAAATACTTACTTGAGAGAGTATTGATCTTAGTAGTGTTTCCTGCTAATTCTTATTGTTAAAAATAAAAAATTGAAAAACATTCTTCAACATTGTGGCTCTTTTTTACCACTGGCAAATGCAGCAGGGTCATGCACATTAGCCAAAGAGAGCGTGACAAATGGTTGCTGCTTTATTTAGGTTGGCAGAAAGTTATGTGTTCCATTTAAAATATCTGAGATTTAACAGGTCAACCTCTTTTGAAATTTATGAGTAGGTATTTTGGGGGTTTTTTTGTCATTATGTTCCACTGTTTTGATGAGTATTTTCGATAGGATAGATATTTGTCCTGACAGGGGAAGTTGCTGAAAGAAGAGTTTGAGAAGAGCCTGTAAAAGACCTGAGCTTCTATGGAAGAATAATTTGAAACAGTTACTGAACAGCCAAATTTAGAGCTCTTTTAACAGTACTCTCCAAGTAGATATTCTCACAGTAATTGTGCTGAATTTTGGAAGTCACTGATTTGAAATGTTGCCTCTGAGACTTCACACCTACAGTCTGTTCAGAACTAGGACCCTGCTCTCAAGGCTGATGACTTAGGAAATCTATGTTTTGCTTCAATAGATTTCCCAGAGGATTTTATCAGCTGAAATAACTTCTCCCCTTCTACTTAAAACACAGTTTGGGTATGTTAAGTCCCTGCACAAAGAGCATAAAACGTGTGTTAGTTCATTTTTACTTTTAGTTAACTCCTTCAATGTCAACAAGAACTTTTCCTAGAGTTAACTGTCTTGTACTGAAGAGTCAAGACCACCCATTCCAAGACTTGTTTCAGACATGGTGTGTGCAACATTGCTGAGGCAATGATTCGAGCCCTTCCTTCCTTGTTGCAGAGGGAACACACCTACAGGAACAATTCGCAGCGATAAGAGTAAAACCTGGACTGAAACCCAGACTAAAACCCAGACTAAAACCCAGATTTGCTAAGCCAGCTCACCGAGTCAGCATTGTGTGCCTGGGTGCTTCAGTGTGTGCCTTTCAACACTGCTTGTCTGCCCTAACCTTGAATTATACTGCACCACCTAAGTAAAGTGCCATAGTATTAGCAGCTCTGGTAACCAACGTCTCCAGGGTAAAGGCAGGCAGACAGGGGGTGAGGATGAGTAAATGCAAGAGAAACTGTGTTTGTAACGCTTTGTGTCTTACAGAGGATCACATGAGCCACCCTGCAGACACAGGTATCATACCAGCCTGTGTCTGTGGCTTGGAGGTGAATTCAAAGTGGATCAACAGTGCAACAGCTGCTTTGTTAGCATTTTATCTATTGTAAATCAAAGAAGCTTACTTCTCTCACTCTTAGAGCCCCAGCCCACAGACTAAGCAAGAATTTACCATACTGCTGTAAAAAGAAAAGGGAAGGCTCAGGAGCTCTTGTATTCTTAAGTTTCAAACTGATGGACTGAAAGTGGAGGAGCCAGTAAATGTGCCCAGGGTTTGGTGGCATAGGTTTGCTCACGTTTAAACTGTGAAACTTCGGCATTTGCAAATGTCTACTTAAAGGCAACATTAAAGACAACAGACCTCTTTTGCTTTTGTGGCTTTGCTTACCAGCTACAATGTGCCATATCAGAGTGTGAGAGTTGGGAGGAGAGATCTGAAATTTAGCAGCTTAAAAAAAAAAAAAAAAAAAAAAAAAAAAGAAAACAAGCCAAACGTTTTTAATCAGCTTGAGAGCTCAGTGGATTTGTGAAATCGTTTGGGATTAACAGGCTATTGATAGCTAATAAAACAATATTTAGCTTTGTCTGATGAACAGCAATGGAGAAAGGTGTGGGCACCTTGTCAAACAAGACCCATTGAGGACGGATGATGGGTTAAGTGTGGGGGTCTGAGTGGCAGCGTGGGTGCCCAGTCTTCAAGGAGAACTTGTCAGTTGTTAGTAAGGCTGGTGAAAGGAAGGACGCCAGTGCCTGATGGCTGGGGTAGTATTGATGCAGGTTAGCTGACTAATCAGATTGAAAAAGTCCCATGGTATTTATGTCACTTTAATTTTCATCAAACAATTGGAGACGACAGCACTCTATTAAGAAGAGGTTGATCCAGAACTAAAGCTAAATAAATTAGGGTCTCAGTTTAATCAAATTATCCCTCTGCTGGCCTTGGATTAACCGAGGGAGACAGCGTCAGTCTAGGCACTTTTCATTGGCTGGTTTATTTTTTTTAAAAGGAGCTGGTACAAAGAATGGGATATTTAACACACAGCTACTAGTCGTAATACCTCAAATAAGCACCTTTTAAAGAAGCAGGAATTAATATTTCTCAAGAAAGTTTGCAGATTTACTAAAGGATATTTCCATTTTTATCTTAGGAGGGTTTTCTTTCAGTGAAATGAACTGAAAATGAAGCTAAAATTTGTCAACAAAAATCCAGACTGAGAGAACCTGAAACAAGCTGGCACAGAAATGGAAACACGAGTCTAATGCTGCCTAATGATTTCTTGTTAAACTCATAATATTTTAGTTTACCTGCTCTAAAAATGCTTTGATTACACATTTACATTTTGCAACAATTTACTTACATTTTTTTGTGCAGGGTAAGAAATTATGTTTCCTCCTTCCTATATTCTTTGCACCTCTGGGTGTAAAAATCTTTCAGGTATCCAGATTGTCTCTGAGAAAATCATTTTTCCAAACTGTCTTATATATTCTCCTGCAAAGTTTTCATTAGAAGTTTACAGCAAGAGATAGTAACTGTCTTTTCAACAGTAATAACATGAAAAAAAAATCCTGTGTTTATAGTTCCTCTACAAAGATTTAACTGAACTGTTGCAATAAATCTTTCAAGAAGTTTAACTCTTGAAATATTCCAAATCTTTGTATTATATAATCATTGTAAAATAATTCTGGTTTTCTAGACACAGAAATGAAAGTAAACTAGTACATCCTTTGCTGGAAGCAATGAACTGAATTAATCCCAGTTAACCACAAAAACTTTTTTTTTTTTTAAATGCAATGTGATGAACAAATACCTCTTTACATCTCTGTTGCAAAAGTAAAAGTAATTTTGCAAGAGAAGCACAGTAAATGGATGTGGTATTGTGCCTGAGTCTACTTTCTGATTGCTCCTTTCTCTGACTTCTAGATTGTTTTTGCTGCCCATGATCTTCAGTGTTGTTCCTCATTCTTCTGAGGCAATCACAATTTAGGGAAAGTAAATCTGAACAAATAAATACCTGTATTTTTGTTGCATCTGTCAAAATGGATGTAATGGGATCAGCTGTGATCTAGTGCACACTCAGATAAATCATTTTCACTGCATGTGTAATAGCCACGAGAAGTAAGACTGGCTTCTGTTGGTCCCTATTCACCCACAATCTACAAAATTTCATAGTGTTCCTCTGCTTGCATTTCATTTCTGTTCTTATTAAGCCCTTAGAAATCCACACACTAAGCACCTAGTTCCTTACATAGCTATGCACATTGATCCTAATGTTCCTTTCATTTATGATTTCTAAATTTCAAGCTCAAACAATTTAATCCTTTATTTTTTTTTTCTCACACATTTCAAGATTTCACTCTTTGGTCAGTTCTGGTGGATGTAATCTTGCAGATGCTCATCCCTGCACCAGAAAGGTTTTTTTTTTTTTTTAATTCATCTATTTATTTCCTTACAAAGCTTGCTAAATGCCTGACATCCACTCTTGTGACACTAAGCATCTTGCAGATACTATAAAAAAAGCTAAGCAGCAAATAGTTGTCTTTGGAAGTTTGTTTTTAATGCACAGCCCTCACAGTTCTGCTTGTCTGGCCTGAAAGCTGATCAGAATGCCACCTGTCTTTGCTGGTTTTCTTACTGTGGATGACTAAAGATCATATATTTTTATGGTAAAGATGTGGTCTAAGGTAAATGATTTATTTTATTTCAAACAGATATAGGACTTTTCTTGCAGTTTTTCTGCACAATAATTTACACAAAATTTGGGGTATTTTTTCCCTGTAGAAAACAGACATTTTCCCCACAGAAACACAGGTATTATAAGACAGAAAAGTTTGAGATGCTTACAGCTGCTTTTTCTGTGAACACTGGTTTATCCTCAAGGTGCTTATGAATTCTTTCATCTGCATTTACCCTTTGGACAGAAACAATCAATGTAACTCTGAAGACCAGTGATTTTCTAACTCTATTTTTTTTAACGTTACCTGTTTGGAGAGATCTAAATTGAATTCCAGTGACCTGTAGCATCTGAACCCATCCTATTTTCCTCAAGCTGCTCCACAATGCACATTTTATGGAGGCACATCTGTAGAGGTATAAATGTGTGTGTGTATGTGTATGTGTGTAACATGCTGAGTCCCATGCTTTTTAACATAATCCGAACCCAAATTCCAGGGTGAATTTTTGTTAAAAACTAAGAAACAACAAACCCAAATCCCCCAAGTAAATAACACCCCTTCCTTGCCACCCACCCACCCCCCCCCCAAAAAAAAACCAAAACCAAAACCCCAAAAACCCAAAAACTGCCTCTGCCCAGATGAGTTTTGTTTTGCAGCCCATACTTTCCTGTGGCAGCCCTTTCCAGCTCCACTTCAGCTCCAGATCTAGGCTTACCTCCTCTCTCAAGACTAAGCCTAACCCTGCTTTGAGGGTGAACCCTACAAAGGGTCTGCTGGGTTTTGTCCAGATTAAAAATACCTCAGCCAGTTATCTTAGTATACTAAGGGTAACATGGCTATCATTTTATGAAACTTTTAAACTGACGGAACATTTAAATTCAGAATAGCAATTCTGCTTTCAATACTACTAAACTTCTCCTTGTGATAAGAATAAAATACCTTTTGAGTACAGCTCATTGCTTCTGCATACAAACTGACTCTCACATTTTCTGATTTATACATCATTTAAATCTTTCCAAGCTTTTATTACTTCAACAGAGTCTAAATTCATCCTTTGGCTTTGAGCTCATTAATGGGGTAAAGAATTCACTGTCATTACTGATATTTTTCTTGCAGGGATACCATTCTGCAAAAGGTGAGGTTTCTGTACCTCCTTCTGTTGGACCTAATTCCTCTGGAGCTGTGCTTTTCACTGCTGTGTGATGTAGAGAAGTGACAGCTTTGTGTGAACCTGTTCATCTCTACACATCTTAAAGGCTTAATGAAAAAGCCACTATCTCTTTTTAGACTGCTGGCAACAGAGGATTTCCATCATTAAATCAATAAAAATGCAACAAACTGGGGTTGGAGGACTGAATATAAGAGTATTTGCTTTTGGGAATGCCATTCTTGGCACTTACGTGTAGCAGGCTAGCTATAGTATCCAAGGAATGTAAAGTAAAATTTCAGACAGTTTGGACTTTCTAGATAGAAAATGCTTTTGAAAAATTGTCTTCAGTTTTGACTTTCACAGTTGTGTGCTGTTATCTTCTCTGTTGGTGACCTTGAGTGGTTAAAATTTAAAAAATACAACTCTGACTACACAAATAAGAAGTAATTTGATTTGTTAATATGATTTTTTTAAAATCTGCCCTCTATTTTTTCTAATATATTTTATACAGGTAAAGTCATAACCATTTAATAACAGTTTGTTAAAATACTTCTTTTTCCCCTACACAATTTCTATTAACATATTTCTTTGCTTTTGAATGATGACAAGCATGGGGGCCGCAAAAAAGTGATGCAGGTAGAGAAGAAAGTTACACATTCTAGATGGAAATCTAGATGAAACAAAGCCCACAAGTGATATGTTGATACCATATTTTGTGTGTGAATACTGTCCAACAGTCTCCCCAGTGCTGTGTTTCCAGAACTGGAAAAAAGTTTGAAATGCAGTAAAAAACCCCAGCAAATATTTGAAGTTTCTTCCCCTTGGCCCAGATTATGAAATAGTAATCCATTACATTGTAAATCTTCCTGTACCATGCAAATCCCTTTACAAGGATTAGGATATTGTAACAAAGATGATCGTATTTCAAGAGGTACCAGTGTAAGTTATACATTTCTGCTGCAGATTTCATACAGTTCTCACCCAACACATTACATACAGTGACCCGAACGAGCAGGTGCTTTACATTTATTGAGAATCTTAATTCACACAACAATAAAAAAGAAGGCTCGGTTACAAGGCTGTGCAGCACATTCAGCCTGTGCTCTCTGAGGGGGCTCAACAATAGCTAAGGGTGTGCAATGGAGCAAAGACTACGCAATCAGTGACCCCTTGCCCCTCGGGGCGGGAGGGGGGAGAGGAGAATTTCACTAAAACACAAAGAAGCTGCTGTTTCTGCTCTTGCTGCTATCAGCCTGGATGCTGCTGACAGAGCAGTGCCTGTGAAATCTATTTCTGCTCCTAACTGCTTGAGCAAGAGTAGAGGGAAATTGTGTTTTATCATTCCGCATCACTTCTGTTTCTTTTGGGGGATTGGATCCTACTTAGCAGGCATAACGTAGAAGCATCTGACTTGCCTAGATTTCCTCTGTACACTAAGGGAATGCAGCACTTTGCCAGAATTTTGTGCTAATTCTAATTCATTGAGTAATACTGAATGGCTATGTTGGGAAAAAAAATTCCACGAGAACCACACCACTAAGTAGTGTTCGCAAAATTGGTGCAAACACTGTAGAAGTCTGAATGGATACAGGATTTTTAAAAAGTACAGGACAAAATTTGTGAAGGAGTCTGACTTAGCAGCTCTTAGACCCTTTTTCAAATCTGGCATTCTGGTCTTATCTAAACCAGTTGCCAAATGTAGGTTTCTCATGTCCCTCTGGATATGCCTATAAACTACTCTGTTTGATTAGTACCATACTTAAAAGTCTTTGTTAGCTTTGAGAGGTATGAAGGTGAAAGGAAAAATTAAGGTATGTTGGACAGATATGCAAGTACCCCTGAGAGATCAGGGATTGTAATCCAGGCAAGTAAAATCAGACTTTCATGTTTCCTTCCTGAATTATGCATCCCACTCCTTTATTTTTTAAAAATTGTTACCAATCAATTCAAATCTCTTTGTTTTTATCCTTGGCAAACACTACTGAATTTGCTTTCTAAAAATGAGATGGCAATCAGACCCTTGGTTACACCTCTCTACAAATAACCATAAACTGGAAAGATGATAATAATAATGCTGACTGTCACTCTGTTGAGCAACAATTTTAATGTATTAACAAACACTTGGTGCCCTCCCTTACACTGAGAGCTACATATCGAGTGCTGTTGCAGACTCAGCCTTTGTAAAATAAATACTGTAGAATGATAGAATTCTGAATTGGAAGGGATCTATCAGGATCATTGAGTCCAACTTCTGGTCCTGGTCAGATCACCCCAAGAGTCACACCATGTACCAGAGAGCACTGTCCAAACTCTTCCTGAACTCTGCTAGGCTTGCTGAGGTGACCACTGCCCTGGGGAGCCTATTCCAGTGCCCAACCACATTATGAGCGAGGGGAACCTTTTCCTGATATACGACCTAAACCTCCCCTGACTCAATTTCATGCTGTTTCCTTGAGTCCTGTCCCCTCCCGAGGAAGTTTTCACCGCGATGGGGTCTCCCCTCAGTCTCCTCCAGGCTGAACAGAGCCAGTGCCCTCAGCTGCTCCTCACACGGCTTCCCCTCCAGACCCTTCACCATCCTCCTGGCCTCCTTTGGTCACTCTAACATCTTAATGTCTTTTCTATGTTGTGGTGCCCAAAACTGCCCCAGCGCTCGAGGCGAGGCCGCTCCAGCTCGGAGCAGAGCAGCACAGTTCCCTCCCTTGCCCGGCTGGCGATGCTGTGCCTGATGGCCCAGGACAGGGCTGGCCCTCCTGGCTGCAGGCCACTGCTGACCCATGTTCAGCTTGCCATCCACCACGACCCCCGGGTCCCTTCCTGCAGTGCTGCTCTCCAGCCTCTCGTTCCCCAGCCTATATACACAAACAGGCTGCCCCATCCCCAGTGCAGAACCTGTTGCTTTGCCTTGTTAAACTCCACACAGTGGGTGATTGCCCACTTCTCTGATTTCTTGGGGTTTTCTGCAGAGCCTCTCTGCCCTCAAGGGAGTTGACAGCTCCTACCAGTTTAGCACGGTCAGCAAACTTACTTAATGTTCATGTAATATAGATTAACTTCTTCTGAAAAAAGAAGATGGAAAGGGAGGAAAGTATCACCATGTCTGACCTGGTGAGTAGTGTGGCACAAGTGTAGCAAAACACGCGGTGCTGAAAATCCAGCACCTGCTACCTTCAAGATTTTCACTTCGGGCCAGCAGCTGTAGTTTGTTCCTGTGACTGCAGCTCTGGAGCAGCCCAGTAGTTTCGTTTGGAAAAGGAACCCATTTGCTGTGTGGTGTGACCATGCTGTGCACCAGAGCAAGTAAAGCAAAGTAAGTGGGGGAGTTTGGCAAATCAGCTTTTAAAGGGTACGTTCAATCTCCTGAAGCAAAGTGCCAATGCAGAGGCCTGCAAACTTTTTAACCTACTCACAGATAACCAATTTGATCCAAAAGTACAAAATGCCATTTAAAAATGTGTGACGCCTATGGAGGCACAGCTGACTGACAGCAGCAATGAGATATGGGAGATTTCCTAAGTATGTTGTGTTAGGGAATAAACACTGCACAGACACACCTGGCTCAGAGCAGTTCTAGCAGGATGCAGAGCGTACCTCTGCTCCTGCCATCATATAAGGTTGACAGGTTCCAGATGAAATAGTAATTTCATTATTTTTGGAAATATTTGTAGTAGCACAGATATGAACTTAGACACTTTGAAGGTACAAATTGTAAAAATTCCAGCTTGGACATTTCCCCCACCACATCCTGCTTAGGAGGACCATGGGAACCAGAACCATTTGCTTCTAAAGAGATGTGTGTTTCTGCCAGGCACAAAACACAGAGAAAATTAAGGAGCTTTAGTAACCCTACTGGAATATCAGGTACTATGTTCTTCAAGTGATGAGCTTCAAGCTTTTGTTTTCTATACTGTTTTTCAACCACTTTTCAGCTTCTGCATTTGAATGAGGTCTCAGTTATAAAGGACAGTAGGAACAATTTCTTCACAGAAGGGGTGACTAGATGTTGGAATGGGTTGTCCAGGGAGGTGGTGG
This sequence comes from Cinclus cinclus, assembly GCF_963662255.1. NCBI lineage: Eukaryota > Metazoa > Chordata > Aves > Passeriformes > Cinclidae > Cinclus > Cinclus cinclus. Next base: position 6,885,113 of record NC_085051.1, on the reverse strand, counting down.
AGTCACTCTCCCTAGAGGTGTTTAAGGAAAGGCTAAATGTGGCACTTAGTGCCATGGTCTTGTAAAATGTGGAATACATAAAATTTCCTTAAGAAAGAATGTTTTGTAACGTTGGACCTTGGCATACTTTCAAGCCTAATCAACAAGAAGGGAGATCTAATCTAATTTAATTGGTAAAACAGAGAGCCACTAACAAGCTCTAAGGGATCTCCAGTTGTTAGAAAAACAAATTACTTGTTGGTAGAATTGCCTTGTTAAGGTTTAGGACTGGACATGTTTCAATTACCACAGACCTAGGGGGAGGTTAATAAAGCTTGGGAAGGAGGATGTACCCCTGATAGTGGACACAAAGAATCCAGAATTTATGGGCCATAAGGACATTTGGCTGAACCCCCAAGATAAGGAGGAAACTCATAAAGAAAACCCAGCAATTGTGCTGCAATGGGGTCCAGCTGGGTAAAAGATGAGCTCAGAAGGGGATGACCACGGCCAAAGACTCATAGCACCACCCCAAGAATGTACCAATAAAGACTGAGCACACGGCATAATTAACCTGAGGAGGAACAGCACCTTTAGCCAATAGAATACTAATGAATAAGAGAACTGCGTAGATTTCCTTGCTGAAATGTATAAATACTGTTTAATGTATAAATGAAAGTTCTGATCGTTTGTGCGCTTTATTTGTGGAATACCACCGAGCACTCAGTGTTGTGCAACTCTGAAACAAAAAACCGGCATCTCTCGAGTGTGCATTATTGGCTTGTTACACGCCGGGTAACGAACCCGAGTTTTGCGGACAAAGCGGTGTTTGGTCACAGGCCGGACCCGATGACCCCAGAGGTTTTTCCAACCTCATTGCTTCTGTGACTTTGCGGTTCTGTCTGCCGCTAAACTTTATTTAAAAGCTAACATTCCAAAGAGCGCGCTGTTCCCTTTAACCCTCCCAGCGCAGCCGAGCCGTTCGCCAAACACAAAAAGCCTAGCGCCTGCTAAGGGCGGACACCAGGATTCCTGCTCGGCGCTGAAACATAAAACACCCTCCTGTGCCGGGGAACGGCCGAGGGACGGCCCTGGGGTCCCGCTGTCCCCCCCGTCCTTCAGCGTCTCTGTCCGTCCCGCTGCCCTTCCCTCCCTCAGTGCCTCTGTCCCTCCCTCCGTCCCTCCCTCAAGATGGCGCCGGCCCGTCCCCTCAGCCCGGCAGCAGCCGCGGCCGGAGGCTGCACCAGGGGGCGCGCGCGGCCCCGCTCTGTCCGTGCCGCCGGAAGCGGCGCGCGCGGGGCGGCGGCGGGACATGGATCCTGAGGGGGAGATGCCGGAGCTGTCCGACGGCGAGGGCGCCTGGGACGACGACGACGAGGAGGAGGAGGAAGGTGCTGCCGCGGCCCAGCAGACCCGCTGCCTCTTCTGTGACAGGTACCTTGTGCTGCGGGGCCCCGGGAGGAGAGCGCTGCGCTGCGCTGCGAGCGCCCGGGCTCGGCCCGCGGGAGGGAGATGGTGAATTCTTACTTTGTAGCCTCGCTCTGTAGCTTGTTGATCGCATACGCGGCCTCTGTGGAGCCGAAGGTGTGTTAGGTTCGGATTGAATGAGGGAGTAACGTGGCATAACGTGGTAATCCCCTTCCCTCGTGATGAAGCAGCGTGGAGGTTTGTTTTTTTGTTTTTTTTTTATCTTTTCACCATCGCAGTATCGAGATGAGAATTTTCATTTCGATGCAGCAGATCAAGCTGCCCCACCCATCTTGCGTTGGTGTGGTTTTTAGATCTCAGGTTTAACGCAGGCTTTGCTCTCAGGGAGTTTGGAAGTTAACGGGATCTGTGGTTTTGCCTGACAAAATTTTTGTGTTCATTGGCTTTTGTTTCGAAATGTTTGACAAACAAGGCTAAAGCTTCTTTGTGAGGCATGTAAACCAGTGCCCGGTCATACTTTCTCAAAGGCAGGAAATGCATTCTGAATTGCCCAGTAAATCAGAACAGCATATAGCAGTCATAAGTTAGAACTTAATGTGTCAATATTGCATTTATAACATAATAGCTTGTCATTTACAGGTTGTTTAGTTCTGCTGAAGCTGTGTTCTCACACTGCAAATCAGAGCATCAGTTTGATGTTAGTGATGTGATCCAGAAACACGGTAAGTTTTTTTCATGACTTGTCATTTCCTTTTGTGTATGAGTATCTCACTTAAAATAAATTGCAAATATTAATTTGTTTCTAACTGATCTCCTGGTTCACAGCTGAAGCTGCCAAGATCGAATAAGATGAGCTATTGTAGAAAAATGCTTATACATTTTCTTTATGCTGGCTGCTTCGTGCGTGATTTTTCTACTGGTAAAGCTCTCAACCAGTGACAAAAGTGAGATTGATCTCTTCTGGCTTGTGCTGATTCTTCACTGCCTACTTGAGCCAGGCACTACATGATCAATCTGATCTGGTCTGCTGGGAGCTCTTCCCTGACCAGTGATGCTCTTGTTGGACCCAGTATTTAGCAGAGCCCCATTGCTTATGTCCTTCAGGTGATCACAGGAAGGCTACCCTTCCATGTCTGTTAAATTCTTTTTAGTCAAGTGTGAGATTGGCTGTCACTTGAAGCTATCATTATATATTGTAAGATCTTGTCTGGTCTGTTCTCTGTCTAAAATCCAAGAAAAAGTATTTTGGGTTTATCTTTGCTGTTCCTGGGGAGAGAACACAGTTCTCTCACTACTACTACTTTTGCCAAGGTGGCAATTTTAAATCTATATTGGTAGGTGTTCTTGATCAGTAGCATCAGTTTGCATTTTTTTAAACAGAAAGCTAAGGATATGAGCAGGGGAGTACAACAGCCTAAAATGTCAGCAAGGCAGCTGGTAGGAGATAAGAGTGGTTGTCCTGATGTACTTGCTTGCCAAATGAATGAAATCCCTGTTCGTTGTTCCCATTTGCATGTGTTCTGTTCTTAATTTTTGGCAAATGTATTTTGGCAAATGTATTTTGCCCTGAGGGTGAGGATTTCCTGGGTTAGTCCTAAGGAGAAGAAAATCATAGATGGCAAACTAAAGATAGGAAGACTGCTCCAGATATTGATGTACACCCAAGGGGAAGTTTGAAACAATTACCAATTCAACAGGTAATTAGTGTTCATGTAACTGTAAAACATGGTCTTTTCTGTAATACAAATGCTCTCCCCCTTTTTTTTTTTCCTCTCAGGACTCGATTTTTATGGATACATTAAACTAATAAACTTTGTCAGATTAAAGGTAGGTGTACCACATACTACTTCTGTGTCCTGACTCTGGAGTATATTGTTGTGCTTTCAGTTTGCCCATTTCTAATAATTGTGTGAGATTTTGTATTGTCATTTTAGAAAAAGAAATCATGGGAATTACAGTAGCTGTTGATTGGTTTATCTAGATATGAGGTTGTTTTAAATTTAAATATATTTAATAAATGTGATGGTTTTCAAAAGGGGTTGTTGAGATTTACACAAAGCCTTCAAGCTATGTAGTATCATCTTATTTTATTAGGGTTTTTTTGGGCCTTTGACTTTTCTGTCTTGCTTCAGAAATAGGTTCACTTCTCAAGAACTGAAGTTTCTCAGTCCTTGCATGTGTGTTCGTGTAAGACACATGGTGTAAACACCTTTCTGAGGGTGTGAGTTGGCCAAACCCCTGCTTAGTAAGGACAATACCTGATCCCTTAAGTTACAGAACTTAAAACTCTCCTAACATGATACCTGAGTCAGGAGAGCTAACGAGAACCTCCAGTTTTAAGATAGGCCTTCATATATTTTGTGTGTCTTGTGACTTTGTTCCTTCATTATTTCCTAAAAGTTTAGGTTAAAACTCAATACCATCTTAGCTTATTACGTATTTTTTACTTCAGTCTTCAAGTCTTAAATCCTCAAGTAATTATTTAATGCATAACTATATAGAGTAAACACAGAAAGGCAAAAACCCAAGTACAAAACTGACTTCTCTTTTCCTGACCAAGTATCAACTGGATGCAAACAGGAGACAATACAGTGTTTCTGACTTCTGTTCATGTAAGACCACCTGACAGGATTAATATCCTGGATTTATTGATTAGCCAAACACCTGAGTGAACTTGTTCCTGAGAGCAGTGCAATCTGCAAGTATCCTTCAATATCTATCAATGTGCTGTGCATTTACTGCTTGCACTGAATTCCTTGTTCCTGGAGCTGCCTTGGGCTTTCCCAGCCTTTGCTACAAAGCTCCTTCAATAATACCCTGCATATTTTACTGTCTGAAAGAACACGTCTTTGCCTTGTTTTTTTGAATGGAATTGAAGGGCTGGTGTTTTCAAAGAAACTTAGCATGTTCTTTTCCTATGTAGAAACCAACTGGAGCATATTTGAGTTCTCTTAGCAGCCCACTGCCTTGGGAAGGAGAGGAATATTTGAAACCAGAACTGGAAGATGATCTCCTGCTTCAGTTTGGTAAGTAACTGCTTCAGTGTGACTCCTGTTTTGTGGGGTAAATGTATTGTCAGAGTTCATGCCATGTGAAGCATTGTCACTGTTACTCAATTGATCTATGTATCTGAGAAAGTCCACATACTAATTATATCTAATTTAATCATATATAAACCAATGCTTCTTCTAGAAATAGTCAAACACTGGTACTTAAGGAAGCCTGAATTCTGGATTTATTTGCCTTTAATTTAGAGCTTGCTTCTAGCATAAGTGCTTTTTCTGCCTGGTCTTGTGTTCTGTAGTTAGCCCTGTCAAATTCAGTGCCTTTTGTAAAACAACCAGCTTGTACAAGGCATCTAAAGACAGAAGTGGTATGAAATAGTTATGATCTGCTGTGAAGCCATACATGACTGGTAGGTATTCTTTTCCCTCCCTGTTTCATCAGACATAGAAGATCTTTGTGAACCTGTAAAAGTTTTGCCTTCTAATGGTTTAAGTGATACCATGGTGCTCCTTGAAGAATTGAAACATGCGGAACACAGAGCCAGAGCCGCAGAAGCAGCCTTGGCTAGAGCACAAGATGATCTTCAGAAAATGAAGTAAGTGTCTGAAGTTCTGGGGTGGTTTTTATTTGATGTGTTTTAGGTTAGATGTTCATGTTCAAAGACCAGCAGAAATTGAAAGAAGTAGTAGAATGTAGTTGTGGAATAAACCTTGGGTAGGACTGTTGGTTTGACTTGTCTGTTGTAGATGGCTAATAAATGTCTTGCAGGTGGTTTGTAGAAACTACACAAAAACCTGCACAGATTGAAAGAACAGAGTATGCTTAGGAAAGCTAAGCAAGCACATCGTTCAGAAACAGGTATTTTCCTTCAGACTACTTTGTTTTTGAGGCACCTTTCTGTTAGTCCTTTAAATAAGAATTTAAACACTGAGGATGCACACACTGGAGAAGAGAGAGAGACCAACAATTTAAATACAGGACTCCAGATATGTTCAGAGTTGGCTTCAAACAGTAGTTGCTAGTAGAGTTCAATTACAGTTTGGGGAAATTCTCAGTGAGATTAATAAATCAACTTTTTTCAGCTACTTCTGTTTTTGGTATCAGATGAGGGTAGTAAGAATATTCAGTGCATCACAGTCAGAATGTCCCTGTAGTTGCTTCTAAATCTTGAAGTCTGCAAAATATGGATTGGTGATGCTCATGGATAACGTGGAAATACAAACTTCATTTAAATCCTATACAAACATCATTTCAAGATCACACTGGGCACTGAGGAACTGAAATAATATTTAAGAGATTTGGAAAAGTAGTTCATGGTTTTTTGTGTGAGAAGTTAATCAGCAAAAACCCTTGTGTTGTAAAATATATTTGAGGGTTTGTTGTACATTTTGACAATACATATTTGGTGCTACAGGTAACTTAAGTTCACCAACATATATTCATGTATTCAGATCCTCTCAGCTGTGAACAATGATTTATGTCCAAAATGATCAGTTTTGTTCTTCAGGTGAGTTTGAATTTTGTAAATTGTACTTCATAGCACACAATGCTTTTCTGGCAACTCTGTGTACATTATGCATTAATTGATCATAAACAGTAAGAATGAAAGAAATTTGTCATTGTGCTTCAAAAACTTGGGGGTATTTTCTGTGTGTCTTTTTGCCTTCTTCATGTTCCATTCATTTTCATTTAAAACAAAAAGAAGCCTTCTCAGGTCATGAGTAGAAATTTCTTTTGAGCTCTAAACTTCAGTGAGGCTTATGGGTTTTTTAAGTTAGTATATCAAGTTATCTGCTCTTGTAAGAGGGAGCCTTTAATTTTTCTTTCTCAATGTAGCCTCTTTAATTCAGCAGGGATGGGCTGGCAGCAAAAGTAGCCAGATGTAGATCTGATGAGGCAGCATGGTTCTAAATTAAGGACAGATGAGCCAGCTGCATTGTAGTAGTCTAAATGCTGTAATTCAGTGGTTTGTACTGGAGGTTATTCCACAGAATATCATCTGCTCCCTTTCAGGTAAACCTCTGTGAAATACAGACAGTGACACTTCTGTAAATCAGATCACCTGTAGCGTTAGCTGTAACTTAGAGATTTAAGAGCACAGCTTGTCTATGCTGAGTTTTTTTAATCTGTCACCTCTTTAGAGGTGATGGCTTTTGGTTTTACTTATTTTTTTTCTTGATTAAAAGGGCAGCAGGGCACCTCTGTCGTTGCGGTTTCTTTGGTGCTTGTGTTGCATGCATACATTAGAGGAACTATTGGCTTAAATAATTTTTCATTTAATCATTTAAATCTCACACATTAATTGTATGTCATAGAATCAGTTTTCTGAAAGTTTAAAATTGTATCATGTAGCTGTTTATATAAAAGTAAAGAAAGTGGAGATTACTATGGTAAAGAGCAATATTAAAAATAAGATCCAGACTGTTTCTGTGTAAGCAAATACAGGAAGTTTCTGAAACTGACAAAATTTCAATACAAAATCCTTTCCCGTATTCTCTTCCCCATCCAAACTAGCTGAGCAGGGAAATATTTGAGATGTCAGGAGTGAAATAATATTTCTTGTTTTGTTGTTTTATAAAGAGGGTATTGGTAATGGGATTGTTACCTATTAGTTTCTGTATGTGAAGTTCCCATTTAAGAAAGCTGGTAAAGGGGGATGTCAGCAACTCAGGAGTGGTCTATGCAGCTTTTGTTGCTGTTGGACTGTAGGCCTTGGAGGAATAATGTCTGGCTGAAGTGTGTTTGCTTTTTTGTTTCGTTGTGGATGTACTATGATCTGCTTGTTAGTGGATAATACTGTTTTCACTATAAACCCCTTGATTTGTGTATTTTGTCATCAAACCTGGTTTGGGGAATGAGAACGGGGAATCACAGGATGCTTTGGGCTGGAAGGGACCTTAAGGCTCATCCAGTTCCAGACCCCCTGCCATGGACAGGAACACCTCCCACTATCCCAGTTGCTCAGGGCCCCATCCAGTCTAGCCTTGGACATTTCCAGAGGTGAGGCATCCACAGCTTCTCTGGGTAACCTCTGCCAGGGCCTCACTGCCCTCACAGTAAAAGACTTCTTCCTAATATCCAGTCTAAACCTACTGTCTTTGAGTTTAAAAGCCATTTGTCCTTGTCCAAAGTCCCTCTCCATATTTCTTGTTGCCCTTTTAGGTACTGAGGGGCACAATGGGGTCACTGTGGAGACTTCTCCAGGCTGAGCAATTCCAGCTCTCTTAGCCTTTCTTTACGTGTTGTAGGATGCGAGACCAGGGAGAAGGGAAAATAAGCAGCGTGAAATTAAAGCAATAAATTGAATTTTAAGCTCTGTTTTCTTTTGACCCAAATGCCTGAATTTTAAAATGCTTTTTTCTCCCTTCCAGTAGTCAATATTGTGTGGGCTGCAGTTCTTCTGCTCTTTGTATTGAGCATGTATCTGCATTACACAGCCTGAAACACCTTTGACACCGCAGGGCTGGCTTTTACACCAGCAAGTGCAAAATAGGTAATTCTGCCTTAAAAACAGAAGCCACCCACTAATATTTCAGGGCTGATAGTTGCTTGCTGTAAGCAGAAAGCAGGGCTTGCCAGAGGGTGCTTGAGGGAGTGCAGTGGTGCAGCAGCCCCGAGGAGCCTGCAGAGGGAGGATGTGCACACCCAAAGCTGCTCCCATTGTTGCCCAGCCCCTGGGCAGCCTGGGTTCCTTCCTTCCCCCAAGCCCTTTCTCCCCCCTGCCCAGCCTCCTCCTCACGGTGCCGTAAACACGTCTCAAGGGTATATTTCAAATTGATTACAGACAATTTGCTCAGGATTTTGTGATGAACACAGATGTCAGGAGCAGCTCATCATCCAGCGCCGTTGCAGACCTTCAGGAGGACGAGGATGGTGTTTACTTCAGCTCCTATGGGCATTATGGGATACACGAAGAGATGCTAAAGGTTAGAAAGTCATCACTACTGCATCTTAGTAGGACTAAAGAGGAGAGATGGAACAAAGTGGGCTGTGTGCCTGTAAATATACTGCAGAGCAGCTGCATTTTTAACCCTTTCTGTCCAGGAGAGGCTTTTGGTGATAGTTGGGCTGAGAGGTCATTTTTCAGTTTGATTTCCTTTGTATAAATTCTGTTTACAGGAAGCATTAGGAACATAAAATCACTTACAGTTATGTTTGATATTACAATACTTGTACCAGAGCCCTACCTTGCCAAAAGCAGCTTTTCCCTGCTTGTTTAAAACATGGAGGATAAAACACAGTGCAGACAGTGAACATTTTTCTTTAGTTTTCCATTTTCCGATAATTGAAATTTTTTCAGCAAGACCATTTCTCACATATTGTGGTTTTCTCTTGCACTGGGTAAACAGAAATTGTTACTTCTGCACTGTTCAGTGTATTGATAATATGCCATTGAACAGCTGGAGCAGTAGACTCCTTTCATATGCTAAAGATAAAAAAGATGTCTAAAACTTCTCAAAGGCAAACCTATATATGCCCTTTTAAAATAAAAAACAAGCACAAAGCCCAACAGCTTAAAATTAACTTGTAAATTAAAATGTTGTAGTGCTTTCTTTCAGAGAAAATATCAAAGTTTTGAGAATTATAAGCAGTTTTATCATTTTAAGGCATAAATAAGTAAAATTCCTGCCTAAAGTCAAGGCAGAATACCGAGTTGTGAAGTGACTTTGTGCCTGCAGCTGGCATATAAAGCTTTCAGCCTTGTAAATTATTTAGTGGCCCCAATGCAGAAATACACATGAATCTGTGTTAAGAGGAGTATGATTGTGAGCTTATTATTAAGGGGAGGAGAATTTACAGAAGCACAGAGATGGCTGTAGAAGTAGATGAGTGTTTTCTGAAATGTGTAGTCTGTAGAAATACAACTGAAATGTAACTTGAAGGTAAATTTAAATGATAGGTGTTTGGTTTGGCAGCTGTATGAAGTTGTCATTTCAGATAATGTAGGCTATAGGATGAGAAGCCTTTCTGTTGGCAATAAAGTTTACAATAAATCTACATCTCTGCAAAAGGAGACTGGTGCAAAATTTTATTTTACTGATTTAAGGGTATGTTTGTCAGAATGCTTTTAAGAAGACTTTTGACTTTCCAAAACATAGGAAAGCAATTATTTTTATTGTGTACACATTTAAATTTTTTCTTCTGCTAGGCATTCACTTTGATTTTTTTTTTCCTGTTTACCTTATTTACATAAATACAGTAGCTTACTACGTGAACGTTTTTAAGAAAGCAGTCTTACTGTCTGAATTGTAAGCCATTTTCTGAAACTGTTCAGTCTTGAAACCTTTTTTTTCCTTATACCTGGTAGTGGTAAGACAATTTCAGTTTGGGTTTTTTTTCTGCGAATACTTCAGAGGTGGAGCAAGAATATTGTTACTTCACGCTTGCCAAGTGACTGGTGTTTCCCTTGCTCTGCCTTTTTTCTTGAGAATTTCTTGGCTGTTATCTTAATAATTATTTTACCATTTAACTTAAACCAAGAAAGCATTGCATGGCAATGTGGAGTGGGAGAAGGGGATTGGTGAACAGACCCAATGTGCTTGGCCATGGCTGCAACTGCAGTGAGCTGGGGCAGTGCTGAAGCAATGCGAGGGGCACGATGCAAGGCTGACAGCTTTCCAGCTGGCTGCTTTCTCAATTGATTATTTATTTTTATACTTTTTTTGGTCCTTCCATAAAATCCTATTATATACTGCAGTAGAGGTGAAGTAATAAGAACAGTTGCTCTGAATATAATATCATAGCAAACCATATTGGTTTTAAAGGGTCATGGTTTCTGTTATTGATGTTAATTATGCAGAACCTTAAAGCAGAATTTTCTAAAATAAACCCAGCTGCTTCTTTGGGTTGTGTGTGTGGTAGTACTTTTACACCAAAAGCTGTATTTTAGGATTTTCAAGCTTCAAAATAATTTTTTTGTCTCCAAATTTTTTATGATAAAAATGTTCTCAGTCACTGTTTTTGATCTTCTTTTATTAAAATAGACTTTGTTCTTTCTCACTGTACAAAATTTCTGTTTCTCTGTTGTTTCTAGAAATTCTTAACTTGCTGTAGTAGAAAAATCGGCTAGATTTAATAAAAGTACTGGGATTTTATACTTCAGCATTATTTGCAGTAGACAAAAAAAAAGCTGATTTTTTTTTTGTCTTTTTTTTTTTTTTTGTCTGTAACACTTGAACTGCAACAGCAACTCCAAAAGCTATACTTGGCTGTCAATTTGTGTACCTGCTGATGCATGTTAAGAGAATCAATGTTTTAATAGATTACCTTGCTGGTAAACTGAGCTATGCGGTGGGCTTTTATATACTTAGATACTCTGTATGTTTTGTTCTAGGCTTGAAAATATTCCAGCTTCTCTGGCCCTGTAGTATTTCAGTCAAACTTATTTACTGTGTTGTACTGTCATCAAATGGGCTGTAAAGCTTCAACTACTTGCTTGTCATCAGGATTTTAAATTTGTAGCTTGTTCAGGAATAAAACCAACTTGATTTGATGAATAACTCTTTTTTTTTTTTACAGAAATCTCCATGTCACAGGGGTGGCAAAGAACAAAACTAACAAAAACATTTTGTGAGCTCGTGATTCAAATTTCCACCATTGTGTAGGAGGTTTCTATTTAAGTTGGTGTAATGTTGTCACTCTTACTGCTGTTCCTGGTTAGTGATGAACAGGTATTAAGAACTTTGGAACATTCAAAAGAAAAGACAAAAATCAGGAAACCACAGAATGGTTTCTTATTTTTCCTGCAGCTGAGGCAACTGGCTTCGTTTGCCGCAGTAAATTCTGCAATATTATCATACAGAAGTGTCATGATTGCAGGGCCCATATAAGTACAGTATGTGCAAAGCATCCTCGGGTCAAGTTGAAAATCAAGCTGTTCAATATTTTTGAATTCTGTGCCATACCTAAGTAGAAAAAGTGAGCCCTTTTTGTTCTTTTGCTACTAGGATAAAATCCGTACGGAGAGCTATCGTGACTTCATCTATCAAAACCCACATATCTTCAAGGACAAGGTGGGTAAAACTGCTCAGAGGATAGAGTAATTTCTGTGGTTTATTTTGTCTCAAATGGTAGAAAACCTATAGGTTAGCTACTCAGTAGCTCTGGGAATGGAGAATCACAGTGCCAGGATTTGATTTAATGTGCTCTGGCTTTATTAGGTGCTGGAGAGCTGTTGAGCTGCTGGAGGGTGCAGCATGCTGATAAGAGCAGTGGTGATCTCTATTGTCATTGTGCTGTGTGCCATGGCAGGGGGCTCATTAATTATCTTGGCGGGGTGAAGTTGAGCCTCTCTTGTCGAGGATATTAGGTGGAATCTCTCTGAGGGCTCTTTACCGGGATTAAATGAATTTCTATGTATGCCTGATACAGTAAAATAGTCCTGGAAGCCCTGTGTAATTAGAGCTGGGAAAGAATTCATGTGGAACTGATTTTTTTGAATTAGTGCTGTTTAGTATCTCCAGACTGGGTGGTTGTTATTAAAGGGCTTGGAATTGTGAGCTAGTACTTCATTTGCAGTGATGAGGGATTTTACTGATAGGATCTTACAGTGGTTATGACCCCGGTATAGTAATAGTCTTCTTCTTGTCTCTTGTATTTCTGCTGGCTGTTTCTGATGAGTTTGTTGTGTTTTGAGCTTATAGAACCATAGGATAGTTTGGGTTGGAAGGTGCCTGTGGGATCAGCCAGTTCCAGTCCTTATGCCATGGGCAGGGACACTTTCCACTAGACCAGTTTGCTCAGAGCCCCATCCAGCCTGGCCTTTATTTTTTTTTTCAGGGATGGGGCATTCACACCTTCTCTAGGCAACCTGTGCTAGGGCCTCACCACCCTCATGGGGAAGAATTTTTTTCCTTGTATCCTATCTAAGCCTACTTTCTTTCATTTATATCCATTCCCCGTTGTTCTGTCACTCCAGGCCCTTGTAAAGAGTCTCTCTTCTTCTTTCTTTTAGGCTCTTTTCAGGTGCTAGAAGGCCACAATTAGGTCACCCCAAAACCTTCTCTTTTCCAGGCTGAACAGTCCCAATCCTCTAAGCCTTTCTTTGTAGAAGAGGTGAGAGAGATACAGTTCTGTCCTGGCAGAAAGTATTACAGTGTTTGGTAATGCCTGTTCTTTGTATGTCTTACCTCAGTTTTCAATTGGCTTTTGCAGCAGAAAAAAAAAACAGGAAATACTTTTCTTCCCTTTTTTGCCTCAGTTCACGTTCACAAGCCTGTGTCTGCTAAATATTTCTAAACTCTTTGATTATAGTGAGAGAACAAGCAAAAGTGTTGTAGAATTATGCTGCCAGCTACTTAAATGATGCAGGTGACTTCATAGGTGGGCAGCTCATCTAACAAAGCAGGAAGATGAATAAAGGAAAGAAAACTTTCCTGAGAGAAATTCAGTTTTACAGATGCCCCTAAAATTGATAACTGCAGGTTTTCACAGGATAAGACTGATCTGAAGTTGCACAAAACGTGAGGCCTTGTGGAACAGTAATATTTTATAATTGACAGTGTTTCTCCTGTGCTGTGTGGACAACCTGGGAACACTGAAAACAAACCACGGATTAACTGTTATAGAGTCAATGTTGTTTCAGCCCCAGGAGTGGATGCACATGCTCAGGAAACAGCTTAGGCAGTGTGTGTGCTTACTCTGTTGTAAAAGCATTCAGCTTCTCAGAAGAAATGCTCAAGTCTCACAACATCTACAAACTGATTTCTGAACATGGCTTTTACAGCAGTTCTTTCTTCAAGGTTAGCTCAAATTCACGATCTATCCAAACCCATCATGGTGTGTGTGATAAGGTTGAGGTTGAACTGAAAGACAGAATCTCAATTGCTTTGAGTTCCCAATATCCCCTATCCATGCCCTGCTTAACTTGTGTGTCTTGGCCAAATGATGTAGCTTTTTCTTGGTACACTGTTAGGGAGAATAAATGGAGTTTTCTGCAGAAGTCTGGCTTTGAAAAGACATCTGTTACAAACTTCTGCTGAAGGAGCTGTGTAGGATTGCTTACCTTTATGTATCATAATGCTGTCAGAACTATATTAATGAGTGAAAATTCCAAAGGCTGTTTTCTCTGAAATTTTAATTACAATTAAAAAATAAAGAAAAGAGAAGAAGTCTGATACTGTGTTTCCTAGAACTCCTTTAAGGTATTCCTCCCTGGAAAATACGTACTGATGCATTTTGGTGTTTTCTGAGTGGACAGTTGTGAGGTAGTTTGGGAGGAGTTTGTTCAAAGAGCTGAATTTTTATACTCACTTTTGATGCAAGTTGTCATCCTAACCTTTAGGATACTAAAAGAGGTGTGATTGCATGGTGATCTATGATAACAGAGTATCTAGGTTTGTTCATTATACATATTTTATACAGAACCAGCCAATTCGTTTATTTTGTCTCAGCTTTCAAAATAAATTGTGAAAACTTGAATGAGCCCTGCTTTGCTGCCTTTGTTTTCAACTCGTCAAATGTATTTGAGATGAGAATGGGACAATTTAGATTACCTGGCAGGAGTAATGAAGATGGCTGTACTCAGTAAAAGGAAATGTGGTCCATTTAACAATAAGAGTATTTTTGGGTGGAAAAATAATTTAGTAAAGCACTGTTGCTATGCTTAGTTTTTGCTGTAAGACTGAAGTCTTAGGCAAGCATTAGTGCCATATTCAAGGAATAAAATGAGTTTTTAAACCACTGTCATGCTAAAAGTTCATTGATGAAATGAATTTGATTGGCCAAAGTCCCTGGTCTTCCATTTTTCTGAGTTTAAAGTATTTTTTTCTGTCACTGAAAGTAGGATATCAGTTTTTCTTAGACCGCAGAGGAGGATGTGAAGCTGCAGTGTGTCGTGGTGTAGTGAATTTGCCCTTCCAGCTGTTCCACATCTTTGGTGAGAGGCCATATGTGATCACTGCAAGAATGTGTGGGCTGTGGACCCTTGTCCTTAGGCTAATTGGTGATCACTCTGCTTGTCTTGCCCCACCTCACACTTATTCCAGCTTGTGTATTTTCTCTCCAGCGCCTCTTTTCCATCCCTTCCCCTGCCTAAGGCTAGATGAGTTCCATCTGGGTTTTTAAGTGACCAGGGCAGCTGTCCAAAGTGGTGTCTGTTTTGATTTTTTTCCAATTTGTGGTGATTGCTCTCTTTCATGCAACTGTACATCAAGATGATTCTTTCACAGTGGTTTATTTTTGGCTGTGACTTCCAGCTGTCATAGCTCAGTGATTTTGTTAACTACCATAGGTGAAATGTTAGAATAGGTGGTGTTGGAAGGTGTGACATTTCAGCAGCTGCAAGAATATTGATTTTTATTTTCTATTCCTGTCTCCAGCAGATTCAGTTCAGGGATTTCTGTAGCCATAATGTGTTCTCCCCTAACTTCTGAGTTGTAGAGTTGACTCCTTTTGAAACATAGCTGCAAAAGAGTTGCAGATGGAACAAGTAATTCTGTCCACAACTTCTCTTCCCTCTGCACAAGCTGCTGTAAAAGGTCATTCTGCCATTTTTTAGTCTGTTTCCAGGTTGCAAATGGCTCTATCCAGACAGGTAGCAGTCAATTCTTCAGTCAGTGCTTCCCAGACCACCACAGCAGCAGCTCCCTTACACTGTACTGCTAAGGATGAGCAGCTGGTTTAATTCATGCTAACTTCAGGATCATTGCTCTGTATCTCTCATCAGAATGTATAGAAATGTATACAAGGAAGGCAGGCAGACCAGAGGTATTTGCTTTGCTGCTCTTCGTCAGATGAAATGCAAGGTTTTGTTGTGCCAAAGCAAGAGTGATCAGTAGCTGATAAGCTGGAAAGTGTATCAGGACCAAGGTGCATTATTGCCTTGAAATATTTTGTAAAATGAGGTTATAGTTCTCAAATATGAGATCAATTAGTGAGGGATTTGATGCCTTCTTTGGAAAAATCTTTAATGTAATGAAAGGTGTGAGAGGAGGTTTTACAGTACTCTGTGCTGTGAGAAGAGACAGTGAAATCAGTTTTCCTTTCTAATAAATTCTTGCTATGACTGATAATTCTGACTCAGTGTTCTTGTTAAACTGTATTGTAGGTTGTACTTTCTCTCATGTTTAGGTCTTATATAGGGGAAAGTAAGTTCTGTCTTTACAGTTCTAATTCTGTTCATTCTTAAATGCTGTACATGATATGAATGGCTCTACATAGTATTTAGAAAACTTATTTTGATTTTCAGACTTCAGAACATTTTTGGATTTGTTGCTTAGAGTTTTTTGACACCGCTACTAAAGCTTAGCTATATTAAGTATGAGCCTAACAATAAGATCATGGATGATCTGACTAATGCAATAAAATACACCCTCAGAATCTCACAGAGATGTCTTTTAGCCCCAGCAATTATGTGAAAACATCGTGCCTGGAACTCAGCTTAAAAATCTACTGTAACACATTTATTAGGTTTTTAGCTGTTGAGAAGTTTCCAACAGTTAGAAGAAATACACTGTTATGGTGGCAAGGCCTGGAAAAGGCTACTTGGTAAAATCACTGTGAAGCTTAAAACTGCTGGCAGCTCAACTCTACTTAGTCGTAAATTCAGTATTCTTTTCTTAGTTGCTTCACATTTTTTAACTTTCTGGTCTTCCTGTAGTAGCTGATATGTGATATACAGAAACCCAGGCATTTTCATGGATCTTATTTTGCTGAGCATACTTTTTCCAGGTGTAGTGGAGAGATTCACTCTTTCATGAAAAATTTAGGGACTCTATCTTAACTGGATTTTTTTTTTTTGCTCTATTTTAATTATAAATAGTGCTAGACAGAAAATATTTCCAGGTGTTACAACTGTGCTGATGAGCATTTTAAAATTTAGTCATCTTGAGCCGTAGCTGTTTGGGGGCACTGTAGCCATGTCTAACAGAGTATTCCTAAATAAAGTTACTGAATAGACTTCTAATTAAATTTTAGTTAAAAACTGCAGCTAGAATGTGTTTTCTCAGTGCCAGTTCTAAGTTCAATTATTAGTGGTTCAGTGATTAAAATTGCTCAGGCTATAATTTCCTTTTTCTCCTCTTCATGTAACATTTTAGGTGTTCCTCACTTAATTGTTTGCTGTTGTTTCTCTTGTGCAGCTGGAATCAGTGGGCTTCACTGTCTGCCTGGAAAAGGTGGTAGAGTGGGGAGTTAGAACTGCAGTTTGATATCTCTGCATGTAACAGTAATGCCTTCTGTTGGAATGTAGTATCTCACTGATGTAGAAAGAAGAGTAGAAAAATCACAGCAAAATTAAGATTAGAAATAAGATTGTTTTGCTTTCATTTGTTCCTTTCAGGTGGTTTTGGATGTTGGTTGTGGAACTGGAATACTCTCCATGTTTGCTGCCAAAGCAGGTGCCAAGAAAGTGATTGGAGTTGACCAATCTGAAATCATCTATCAGGCCATGGAGATCATTAGGTAGGAGAAATTGTGGCTGTGAAGTCGTGGTTGTTGGTTTTCTGTTTCTTTATAGGAATTTTAAATAATTTCTATGGTTTGTCTGTTTTACCGTAAATAAAAGCCCTACCCTGTCAACTGCTCTCCTCTTAATTCAGCATTGTTGAGGGTGCATCCTGTCTAGTTAGGTCATTCAGTGGTAACAGGACTAGCATTGAACCCTAAGGGGCACCTCTGGTACCTGGCTACCAGTTAGGATTTGTGCTCCTCCTCTCAACTCTTGAACTTTGTGGTCTAGACCCATCTCCTTGTTCATTTATTCACTCCACATGTCACTAATTTGCATGTGGAGGATATTTAGGGAGGGTGGGCACATATAAAAATCAAGCAATGACATCTGAAGACTTTAAAAGGATTTCCTAGGATGATGTGGGAGAAGTGTTATGTGTCAGTGTGCACTGTTGATAGCTGAAGCCTGGGGTTTTTTTCATTTAGATTGATTTTGTAAGACCAACTGTGAAAGTAAAATCCAGATAGATACTGAAAAGTTTGGGAGTGACAGGTTTTTTTGTGCAAGCTCAAGTGGCACAGAAGTAGTGTTGTCTGTACAGAATTTTTTAGGTACCACTCACGCATGGGTGGTGCAACACTGCATACTTGCATGCTATAAAATCACTCAATATCTACTTGGGAAAAGCACCGTGTTAAACCTTAAGTACATGTTTGACTCAAAAGCTATTTTGACACAAGAACTCATTCCTTAAAGAGAATTCTTCCCTTGAGTCCCTGACATCTTCAGAATGGTTGAAAATGTGAAATAGTGTTTTATATCTAATGTACTAGGTTACAAATTTAGGGCTGTTATAACTTTCAACAAGTGCACAAAATCCTTTGATTGTTTATACCTAGGAGGGAGTAGAAGTTACAGTCAATATGTATTCTCTTCAGGGACGAAGAGGGAAGACCTCTAAGAAAGAAATTCATCAGAACTCTTAAGAGTGATGAATTGCCACTTGAACTACACAGCAAGTCATCATTAAGGCTACACATTTATAGGTACTTTCTACTATAAAAAGTTCAATTCACATTAAAGTCTCCAATTCACATCAAAACAATTTATATTTGTCTGGTTAAAGCTACTTTCCCTGAAGGAATAAAGCTGACAAAGTTGCAGCAGTGTAACAAATATTTATTGGAACACTAAACAACTCTGTAGCTTAAAAAAATGACTGTTAGGGCACACGCTTCCACCTGTGATTCAAGTGTGTGCTCAAAGCTTTTATCCTTCCCAGAATTCAGGTTAATTTCTAGCATGTTAATTACTGGAAATAGTGCAGCTCATGTGTCTAAGGGAACCAGAATAAGTAGCCTGAGTAGCCTTAAAAATAAACTTTCTTCAAACTAAATGATTGCCTTTTCTTTTTCTTGTTGTGAATAGTCCCTGTAAAATTTCTAGCACAGTGTATGACTTGATTTTGGTATTCATTGGTGTTAAGCTAGAATAGAAAGTTGAAGTAGACTTCCTAAATCTCAGTTTTTCCTGCAGTGTAGAAACTACATTGGCTGATTTGGATTTTTTTAAACATTATAATTGAAAACCAGTATGTAGTGAATTAATCCTTTTCCTCTCTGTTCTTTTAAGTCGTGTCTTTAGATATGGTCATTTAGAAAGTTACCTTTAGATCTCTTTTAGTCTTTCTTAAGTTATTGTTGTGGGTGGTAGGTATTTAACATTCCTCACTTTGAACTTCTGGTTTTACTTCTGTTTAGAGCATTAAATATGATATTAGTAATGAACTGCTATCTTCTAACAGAAGACTTGTCTTGTGTGGAGGATTTAATTGATCTTTGCAAAAGCCCACGTGTTCAAGGAGCCCTTTGACCCTTTCCTTTTCCTTCCTTCATAGTCTGTTCTTCCATTGTCTTTTAGATTGAATTTTTAATGTCATTACTGCTCTGCGTTGAAAGCCAGACAGAATGTAAGAGTAAGATGTCAGGAGAGGGAGGGAAGGGGCAGAGATAAGAACTGTGGTGGGAAGATAAATTTCTGTGGTGAGAATACTTTTCTGCCCTCTGTAAGAATAACCATGGTAATAAAGATGCGTGCAAGAAAGACCAATATGGTTTGCCAAGAAGAAAAACAGTGCATTTCAAGCATTTACACCCTTAATAATTTCACTATTGTGCAGTTCCTGTTCCAAAACCTGTAGTCCTGTCCCAGTCCCTCCCTCCTTACGCAGGATGGTTGTACCATGACGTGCATGTGAGGTAATCCCTGATTACTGCAGGTACTGAACATTGCAGATGCTTTTGCCGAAATCACAGTGGGGAAGGGTGCCTTTACTGTGGAATAACTGTAGTACTGATTTAGAGGGAAGCTTTGTTCTCAGTGACTTTGCAGCTGGTTTGGTTAAATAAAAAAACGAGTCGTGCAAAACAGCTTTGTGAAGAAGTTAATTTCCATTGCTGTCCTGGTGTGGTGAGTAGGCTCTGATTGCTGTGGAGGTCAGAGGAGGAGAAATGGAAACAAACAGCTTTTAAATAAAGAGGACCAGCAGTTTTAAATTGTCTTCTCTGTTTTCCTGGTTTCTGAAGCTTGCACATTTGCGTGCGTGGCACGTTGGAGGTATAGAGATCTACTGCTTGCCATCTTCTCCTGGCACTAAATCTGCTGCAATTTTTAGCTACTTGGAAATGTTCCCTCTGAAATATAACTGAGGAACAGTACATTCTAGTGCTTCTTGATTAGTTAAACCAAAAGTTTGTGAGGGGAGGAATGTGAAATAGAGATCTGAGGATATCTCTCTTCACAGCATAAATTTGAAATAGAAACTGATTTGTTTATGTTTTGACTTGCAGATTAAATAAACTTGAAAAGGTTATTACATTAGTCAAAGGAAGAATCGAGGAAGTTCATCTGCCTTTGGAAAAAGTGGATGTAATTATATCTGAGTGGATGGTAAGGTGCATGGCTATTATTTTCGAGTTATTTTCAGGAAAAAGGTGTATTTTATTTAATTTGCAAAGTTATTCTAATAAGTGATGCTAGGTTTTTTTAACCAAAGCATCTGTCATGGTTCCAGCAGTGTCTTTGACAATGTCATACTTGGGATGGCAGTTCTGATTATGTGGTACTTGGACACAATTCCTGCTCCCTCTTGTTCAAGCTCTTTCAAGTCAAGCTTCTCTAAGTGCAGTTGAGCTGCTTTGGGTGCAGCAAGTTTCTGTTACGTAGTTGGTTTGGAAATCTATAAAGCACTCAGTCGTACTGTTGTGGCTGCTTAGGTGAAAGTAATGGAGAAGTATTGTATTAGTCATCTAGCCAGCTCACTCTGGTGGCTCAAATACCTTCAGTCTGCAGACTCAGCTGAGGACTCTCCTGACTGTGCAGGAAAGGTGATGAGAAGGGGAGGCGCCGCTTCTGGAAATCTGCAAATACTGGAGAAAACAATGTTGCTTTTTATTGCTGGGTTTTAGCATAACAGTTACTGATTTAAAAGTACAAAATAAGTGTGATGGGCAGCAGTGTCTAAATGAGCCATCTCCTGGAATCTGTTGGATTTCTGCTGTTGGCCTGTTACCCTTTTCATGTGGTGGCTGATAACTGTTGCACACCTGTCCTTGCTACCTGCCATTAAACCTAATAAAGAAATCTGTGTTACAAAACCCAGTGCCAGCCTGAGTTTCATAGTGACTTAGGAATGCCTGTAACCTATCAAAAATGTCATAGGAAACATCTCTTTGAACTGGTTTTTTTGGTTTTTTTTTTTGTGAACTTCTGCTATTCAGAATCCTCATATCACAGGCCTTCAAAAAGCACTTCAAAACACAGGTTTTCTTCGTGCTTCTTCTAGGTGTTTGGACTTAAAAATTCCTTTCTGCCTGAAATTTAAGATTAGTAATAAAATGTATATTCAATGTTAGTTGTTTCTTTGAGGGGGTTGTTTTGTTTTTTAACAAACTGTGGCTGTTCTGCCATAAACAACAGCCTTTGGTGGGAGGTCACACACTCACTGTGGACCTGTATGTATCTGCCTGTTTTTCAGGGAAGGATGAAAATAAATGGGTTTCCTTTTTTTTCCAATATGTATTTGTTTAATATTACATGTGTCAGTGAACTAGAAATCTGCAGGTTTTCCTCCACTGCTGTAATGTACATTATTTGAAGCATGAGCTTAATTTAGTGTTGAGGTCACTAGTTTCAAGGATACTTTAAGCCATTGGCTCAAACCAGTGACTTAAAAATAGCACATTATGGTTGGTGATTTCTGACAGTATGGTGGCTTCACTGGAAACGTAATTATATTTTTTTCAGGGAAACTTCTGATCAGCTGTCTAATACGTGCACCAAGATTAATGTTCCCAAAATCACATTTCTCCTTCTAGTGCCCGAGATTTGGTTTTAAAAGGAACCTGGTCAGGGAGCTGAAGTCAGTTTGTAAATCAGTGCCTCTAAGATGAACTAAAGGATTTCAAAACTCAGCTCTTGTAAGAAATGAAATATTGAATATTGGGTATTTTTCTTTTGCATGCTAGTTTACTTTTTTTTATGTCATAATTGCATAGCCATTTGCACTTCACTTAATTAGATATTCTAAATATTTAGGTATGTTAGGATTTTTATAGGTTGCTGCATGACAGAGATAAAGAGGACAATGCTATGGAGTAAGATTGATAGCTGGACAGTGTACACACTGTTCCAGCACTGTCCAGAAAGGAACATTATGTTGCCTAATGCAGATGAAGATTCCTCTTTGTCTGGCTTTCTTGTGTGAATTTGCTTTTTCATTTGCCGCCCTACATGATTCAGTGTGAAATCTGCTCTTAATATGTGAATGTAAGTGCTTGGAGATGTTGGAAATGTTGAAGCATGAAAGAAAAAAAGAATTCAATATATGTCAGGTTTTGCCTCTTTATGCAGAGACTTTCTAAGGACTGGCAGGAAAATTCACGTATTTTTCTTTATAACAAAAATGTGAAAAGTTGTAATTCTGTTTAGAAAACAAGCTGCTTTTAGATTAGTAAATGTCAAAGCCATTTGTGGAGCCATAGCTATGTTTTGCTTGGTACAGAACACTGCTTAAGACCAGTACACAATAAGCTTTTTTTTTTTTTTTTCTTAGAGCTGTCTGGAACATCAGAAAGTTAAAAACAAATATGAGGCAAGAGAGAGGAAAAATACTGCATTCTCCCAGGATTGTTTCTAGATTAGGCTTTCTGAAAAAGCTGTCACATAGAGCAGTGTCTGACAAAAAGGTACAGCATTGCATTATGAGTATCTCAGTGTGATGGTTCCTGATGATCAATTGCTTAATTGCAGAAGTGACCTATGGCTGCCACAAACTGCTTGCTCTTCTTCCATCTCTTTGTTTTGTAAATTTGTTCCCTTAAATTATGGATAAATGGGAGAAGCATCTTAAATACTACACACTGGGCAGGCGTGTGTGAGTGCATGTGTTTTTATGTTGAAATTTGTATTTCAAATGCATATTTGCCATCTTCCAATATAATGCTTTCCCAATTTAAATTCCTCTGGATATTTTTTTTCATGTTTCAAGTTTGGAGACTGAATGAAGAGCAACCATGTCTACAGTATTTTTATTTAAGCCTGTGAAAGAAATTAGCAGTGAACTTGTTTGTAACTAAATGCAGTTTGTGACATCTGAAGTTTGTGTGTTTGACAATGTCGGTGTCATACCAGGGCATCTCAATGATTGTGTTCAATTCAGCCCAGTGTGTAAGACACAGGAAGGCAGTAGGAGGTGTGAAGAGCTGTGAGCTGTTCTCTTGGTGTCTGAAAGGCAGGTTGCTGAAGATTGAGGGCTTCTTGGACTTTATAGGCCCAGATAAAGCTCTTCAGACTTTCACTCCAAAGACAGCTGGACATTGTTTTTAGCAAAACTTCTGTGAAGTCTGCAACCTGACACAAGGGACTTCTTGTGTGCTGTGAGCCAGGAGCACAAGGGCCACTTTACCCAGTGAACCACATTGCCTTGAGAGAGTGTACAGGAATGGCCAAGTTAAAGTCTGTGCTAATAAGCAAACAGATTCTCCAAGGAGAAAGTCTGTCAGTTCTTAGAGAAACGATTTTGAATGTAAGAATGGGTGAATTTTATATAAAATGCCACTTCTGGCCTTGTTTTTATGGAGGCTTCCCTGTCCAGGACTGTTTGATGGTTCGTATCAGGGCTGCAAGCTTCTGATGCATCATCCTGCTTGCCTGCCTAGAGCTCTGATGCATGAGACTTTAAAAACCTTAATTTGTGTAACTAAAAATTTGTATACTGCTGCCAAGCTCTGATATTTTGTTACTTGTGTGCTTGTGTCATCACTCACCTACAGATAAATCCCTTACTTCTTATTCAGAGTGTACACTTGCATGCATTCCTGGCCAGGAAAATATGACGTACAAAAGTGGCTGAATTATTTAAGTAGGGTAATTGTAAACTTCATAGCCTGCTACTGAAAAGATGAGTGCAGACAGAAACAAAATGTATGTAATGCTTTTCTGGAATGTTCTTGCGCAGCTGCATCTGTGTGCAGATTTTTCATGTCCTCAGTATTGCTTTTGCTTCCTTTCTCTAGCTAAAACTATAAAGCTAAAGGTTTCTTCACTTTGGAATATCTGCATTTCTTGTTTGTAAAGGGCCTTTGCTGTGAGAGACAATTGCCTGAGATGGTTGTCTCAAATGCAATGTTAGTGTACATGCACTTATAAACTGGGTTTTTTATGCAGTGCTTTATGGTACTGAATATGCAGTAGAGTTACACAAGATAAAACTGGGGAAGAGATGCATTGTCAGATTAAAATACACTGAGGTTACAACCCAGTACTTGTCTTTTAATTGTGTCTTTGGTCAGATAGCTAGTATTTTCTTTTTTCCTTTTTCTTTTCTATTTCTTTCTCTTTTTTAAAAGATAATTTTGAAATTACATGAGGCTGGGCTGTGAACAGAGGCATTCAGGATCTAGGGAAAAGAAAAGGAAGTGTGCATGTCTAAAACACTGGAAACCTTCTCTCTCCTTCCTTTCCCTTGTTTTTGTGAGAGATACAGTTACTTCCTTGCAGGATTGTTTATTTGTCAACACCCGTAATTGGGAGCACATTTCTGCTCTTCACATCTTCCCGTTTGGTGTTCTCACTTTTATTTGTTTAAGGAAACAACAGGGTGTGCATAATGACAAAGTCAAGCTGTGATGCTGAAATTTGTGAGCTTGCTCTGTCAGTAATGAATTACTTCCCCTTTTTTTTTTCCTCTTTTTAAAAAATTGAATCATACATGAGAGATCAGCATGGAGGAAGACTTAGCATGTGGGAGATGGTGCTGCAGCAGAGCATGCTGAAGTGTTTATGTGTAGCTGCTGCTTGTCATTTGTGTGCACTGCAGGTTTGCAGGGAATTTTGTCAAATAAAATGTAATTTTTCATGACAGAGTGGGCCACATCAGTTCATGTTTGTTAATGCCAGATTAAATTTTGTGTCAGGGTCAGAATGCATTGTGCAGTCTGTGTTGCATACCTTCTGTAACTTGCTTCACTTTACAGGCCGGTGGAAATCTTGCAGTTAGAAACCTCTGTTGGAGAAAATGCTGTGCTTTTTTATACCACTGGGAATTAAAAAAAAATATATAAAATCGACTCTCTGGGCCAGTAATTTTGTAGCTGTTTTTGTCTCATTAAATATTCAGTAGTGGGCCTTACTGAATCTGGAGAACCAGACCAGGTTCAGTAATGTTATAGAAAATAATGAAATGCATCTTTGATAGCAAGTAGAGGGGAAACACAGTGCTTATTCAAGTAGTTAAGCAATTCTTCCAAATTCTATCTTGGCACATTTTTTCCTGCTGTACCAAAAATTCTGCTAATTCTTGCTGTTCTAAACACGCTAAATCCACTTTTTGATGCTGTTAAAGACCTTAAACTCTTTTTCTCCACAAAGATTATCATGTAAGTACTGAAACACTAAGGCTGAAAGAACTTGAATACTTGTATTTTGATCAGTTGGTAAAATATTTTTATGTAGCTTTGAATTAAAATGAATACGAGAAGACTGTAGTATATTTGATTAATAGGGAAAAAATAACAATGGAGGATATTAAGGCATCAAAGATTTATGAGCCTTTTATAATTCTGTTAGGAGCACAGAATACAGATACAAAGGATATATAAGAAATGTAGCAATATTCAAGTTCCTATGGATTCAGGGGGCTCAGTGGGTGTCTCCTTGGGCAGACATGGGGATAGGGCAGGTGTGTGCTTGCACAGAGTTACTCACAATGCTGTGTATTTCTGTTCCTGTCCACATCTGTTTCTCTGGGGCTTTGTTGTTAGCTGGAGAACATTTTGTTTCAGCTTTGCAAATATAAAAAATAGGGAACTTCATGTTCCTTTCGAGGAGGAAATTTCCAGCTTTTTAGTAGCAAACAAGTAATGGGATAGCATAAAATTTAAGGTGTTCTGTGCATTCAGGTTGTCTTTAACAGAGAATATCACCTTTTATGTGTCTTAGTTTAGCCACTATCAAGATTGTACTAATAATATGCAGCTCACAGATTTGTATAATAGACTCTTTACACTGATTGTTTTTGAGGATGTCACTACATGCTTAAGAAAAAATAAACCCTTGACCATTTTTTTGGGAAAAATGTCAGGTGTAATTCTCTTTCCAGAAGGCTCCCCTACGGGTGGGGCAGCAGGCTGTGAAATTGCATTCCAACTAACACTACAGATGAGCACAGCACACTGAGCAAAATGTTTTGGTGTAAGTAGTAAATTACTTGATTTACCATTGATGGTTTATGTAACTTAACAGGAAGGCTGTGATGAATTGGTGGGGAAAGAGAACTGGGAGTGGTGGGGGGGAGAACCAGCAGTGCCAGAGTGGATTGGTCAGGGAAAGGATGGTGGGAATTTTTCTGCATTTCTCCTGAGGGAATGTCGTGCAGCTGTACTTCTTGCACAGGTTGGCATGCATAGTCAGTGGGCAGAAGGAGGAAGTGAAGAGCTGGTCCGTGAAGATGTCACTTGGTGAATTACTGACTCTTGCTGCTGACTAGTCTTCCAGTATGTCCTAGAGGTTACCTTTAAAATACTGTGAAAACAATTCATTTTCAGTTAAAGGCATCTAAAAATACTTTTTGTGAGGTAAACATATTCTTAAACCATAACAGTATAAAAAAGAAAGCTGTGCTTCCATGCTGTGCTTTTGGCTTGCTGCGGGCATCAGGTTATCCCTGCCTGATGCAACTGGAGCTCCAAGCCTTTTCAGCTTTTTCAGCTGTTCAGCAAAGCTTACTAGCAACCCTGTTGCTTACAAAGCAGTAGTCTTCCTCCTGGGACTTATTCTAAGGATGTACAGAAGTTGGGCAGTAAAGCAGAAGAACAGGCAAGATTGGGAAGAAAAGTTTTCAGTGGAGAAAAAGCAGATTGAGAAAAGGACATGGCCATTATTTTCACACAGCATTCTCTTTGAATACAAATACGTCATACTTCAAGTTTCTGAGCTTTTCATGGGTTTTTTTTTCTTGTTTGGTAGTTTTGTGTGTTGTTTTTTTATGTTTGTTTGTTTTTGTGTTAGTTTTGTTTTGTTTTGAAGGCTGCAGAAAATGGCATTTATTGCTTATGAACTTCGAAGTATTTTTTTAGGATCATTGAGTCCAACCCAGCACTTCAAAGTCCAGCACTAAACCATGTCCCCAGGTGCCACATTGACCTGACTTTTAAATCCCTCCAGGGCTGTCCTGGCCAAACCTGTTCCAGTGCTTGATAACCATTTCAGTGAAGAAATTTTTCCTAACGTGCAATCTTAAATTTCCCTGGTGCAGCTTCCCAGCTTTCTTTTGTTAAATTACTGCTGACTGGGCTTGTAGGACTGCAGGTCCTGAAGTCTGGACTTCAGTCATCCATTTTGTTCTTGCCAATTAAATCAAGCCATGTGGCTGAGCTGTGTTTTAAGCAAAATGAAAATTAGGTTGCTAAATGAAAATACAAAATCTTTGTTGGTGTTTGTCTTAATTGATTTGGTGTTGTGAGGATGTAGATGAAATATGTTACAGTATTGAGTAACAATGCTCAAACTTGCAGGACAGGAAAGGTATAAAATCAGTATATCCATTGGAAAACAAAGGGCTGTATATCTCATAAGTGTGCATTTTGTTTAGAAGTAGTTGAGGAACTGGATGTTTTCTATAAAATGCTAATTTTATTTAATAGTGCTATTTGAGTTTTTTAATATCTCTGGTATTTAAATAGGGAATGTTTTCCCTGTTTCCCTGACTCATTGAGATTTACAATAAATTATTCTAAATACCACCAGCAGTATGATTAATCTGACATAAAATTAATTCCAACTCAAAAAAGCCCTATTCAAATCTAGTTGTAACCATTTTTATGCTGGAAATTTTGCAAGTCTGGGTGCTGCTAAATGATGTAGGGCACCCAGAGAACTGATGTCTTTGGTACATGATTTATTTCCACCTCTCTTAGTGAGCACTGCCCAGAGTGATGCAGGGCACCACCAGGTTGCAAATATGAAGAAACAAAGATGCATTCCATTTGGCCTTTCTCTGACAATAGTTTCAGTGTTGCGTGCAGATCTGAAGGGGGATTTTTTTATATAGGTTATTTGTATTTTCCTTGGAACCTCACAGTTATAAAAAAATCAATACATGTAGCTTTTCACTTGCTTTGAGTTGAATTAGATGTCTTTTGATGTTGGTAATTTTTGGTGTAGATGGCATATTTATTTTTCTTTGTGTGCTACATGCTTGCAGTTGGGGAAGTTGGAAAAATTGGGAAAGGATGCTACTTTATATAATAAATTTTGAAGTGACAGTGCTGTTGTTGACAAACTGTCTTGGTATATGGGCTTATAATGCTCTTAAATTGTGTTGCTAAAGCCTGTCTGCAGAATGACTAAGTATAAGAAATACAGTGATTTCTAAATTCTTTGCTTTTTCTATAAACAGGGTTATTTCCTTCTCTTTGAGTCAATGCTGGATTCTGTCATCTATGCAAGGGACACGTACCTGACAGAGGGAGGCTCAGGTTGGTGCTCAATTCTTTTAATAAATTTAGCTCTGGGGGGAAGCTAAATGAACTCAGAGACTTTGAATAAGCTATGCATGGATGAGAAAGTTGCCAGTCTCAGTGAAAAATGTTTCCATTAGCAGGAGCTTCATGGCATTATGGGCTGTAGAAGAGCATTAGATGGGGGTACCAAGGTCTCAAGTTAATGGTGTTTTTAAGAATAGAGGGGGCTATTTATTCTTAAACACAGACTAAATTTTTCCTCCCCAGTTCTTCCCACACATGTAGGTATTTGTTTTCCTGTCCTGAAATCCAAGTTTCTGCATAGCTATGAACAGAGGAAAATAAGTTTTATCTTGTAAGATGTTATCACATCTTACTGTTTGAGTAAGCTACTGTGGATTAAAGAAAGGGCATTTTCCTAGAGGAGGGAATTTGTGTGGGGAGGACATAGTTTCAAGTACATTAAATAATTAATGGAATTAACACTGTTTCAGTTCAGCATATTTATCTTGGTGGTAATATGCTCTTTATTTTTATGGCTTGAGGATAGGGCTGTGACAAAGCAAAAGCATTTGCTTTGAAGTAGAGTTCCTTTACCCATTTAAGTAACTTAGATAGTGTCATCTTGAGCAGTGTTTAAATGCCTGTTTAAATATTTATTCCCCATGTGATGCAGTTTTGTGCACGAGTTCTGCATGTGCTCAATTCCTTTGTCAGTATTGTATTTCATATTGGCCTTTTCAGTTGTAGCCATCAGTCTGGGTTTTTTTTTCTCCCTTTGTGCTAACCGTGCACACAGTTTCACTACGTTGATCTAATGATTGGATTAATGGCTGTGTCACAGTGCTTGCTGCAGTGCTTCCCTCTGGTTGCAGTGAGCTTTTGTGTACTGCAGAGTATAGCAGGAAAAATGGGGTTTTCACTGTTGTTCACAAAGCTGAATGTATGAGCAAGAGATGTCTTATAATGTTTAGTAGCCATTTGAGCAGTGTAACAGAATAAGAGGTTTTTTGTTTTCTGTAATGTGGAATAGTCCAGCCACATCAGGAACACAGGTGTGTGCTCTGTGTAGATGTATGCTGATAATTTTACACTGCAATACAATGAAATCCAGGGACATTCCCTAAAATCATGGGGAATCATTTTATGTTTAGCTACTACTTCCAGAGCCTTCTGAAAGGGGCCAGAAATTTCCGACCTCTGTTTAAACTGTATTGTTGGTAGGTTTGCTCTTAGTTTGTAACTCCCAGAGATTCCTTTGAGAGATGGGGTGTCCTGGTTCTGCAGTACACTCATCCTTTGGGGTCTGACAGTGGTCTTGGGCCTTCCTCTGATTCTTGACAAAGCACAGAGCGTCGTACAGGCACAGATGGGATTTTCAGTTCTGTCAACGGTTTTATTAAGGTGCTTGCAGTTACTGCTCCTCTGCCAGCTTGTCCAGGCTGTGGCCTGGGTCCATGAGAAGGGTGCTCAGCAGCACAGACTCTTCTGCAGTGCTGCTAAATTGCACATCCAAATTCAGATGAGCCAGAACTAAGAGTTCACTCTGAGGTGAAGCCTTACCAGAGATTTTCCTAAATTTGCTTAATTTTGTCTAAAGCCACTTTGTACTATTGAGCCCAAAATCATTATTGCAGAGAAAGTTTGAAAGCTGAAAAAATCGATAGCAGCAGCTGCAATTTGACCAGATCTTTCAGTGATTGAGCTGGGAATAGAATCCAAATTTCCAGATATGTGTTCAGTCAGTCATATCGTCATTACTTCAGTTCAGCCTTTTGGCATGCTGGAGTGGATTGTGCCAAGCTATGTAGGGTAATGTGTACAGTATAGAATAGCATTATTTGGGAACATAACATTTTTGCAGCCCAGGGCCCATCTGTTTCTTTTTTTAGAGCTGTTGCTCAAGTACAGATTTTTTCACACACTTGAGCCCAGTTCGCGTTGTTGAGGGGTGACAGAATAAAGAAGGTGTCATTCAAAACATAATACGTTCAAAAGATAATGCTCCTTCACATCAAAATGGTGATGGTATTCATGTGGAGGTATTTCTGTGTATCTGGAGGACTGCTGTCTTCCCCATCAGCATCCTGAAGTTTGTGAGGCATTGCTGAGGGCTGAAGGATTTCCCATCATATTCTTCCTACCACGTGAGCTGTTCTGGTGACGGATGGCTCATGGGCACCGAGTCGAGAAGGACACAGATGGTCAAAGCCATGAATCTGGGAGAGCTCTGAGGAGTGTGTGCTTTTGTCCAATCAGCATTTTGCTCATTTCACCTGTGAGAAGGAATAATTACTGAATTATAGGCTTAATGGGGAAAAAAGTGACAAGTCTGTCAGGATTGCACAGGAAAGTGTTACAGAAAGAGCAGAAGATTTCCAGGGAAATCAAGGGTAATGGGGAAATTGCAAATGCAACTTTGTGCAGATGCTTTTAAATATGTACAAAACTCCACAGTGTTAATATTATTTAGGTTGATATTCAGATAGCATTGCTTATATTTTCAGTCAAATCTCAGTACAGTGTGTAGGACATGGGTGGGTCTGTAAATTAATGAATCACTGTAGTCTTCTGCCTGAGCCCTGTTGGTGGAACACAGATTTCTTTTTGTGAAATGTAAACAGACATTGCCCACTTTTGCAGCTATTAACAGTAAAAATGCAGATTAAATTGGAACATTTTGAGTTTACATTTTTCTCTTGTTCTTAAGCACATTGTATAATCGATTGTGAGTTCCGCTGCTGATTTAAGGATTTGCTGTGCAAAATATTTAATAAAAACTGATTATGATCCAGTTCAGATATTTTATGCTTGATAGAGGTAATTAAATTTCTCTTTGGTTTACAGAATGTCCCAGAAATTTGGACTAGTCAGAAGAAGGAAGTTTATTGAATAGTTGTTCATGTTTTGCTGTGGGTTTAGTTTTCATTCCAGTGGCACTACAACGCTCCTGTGTGTTCTGTAACTGAGGACTGCCAGTCTTCTCTCTTCTCACCATACCTATGAAACCTACTCCCCTAAAAAATAATCCCTCAAAAGCTCTTGTCCCTTGCTTTTGTTGTCTGTATCACACTGTCTTAATTTTTTGGAGCATCTGTAGTTGCTGTTGAAGGTGTGAATGCTCTGAGGTAAAGCCAAGTGTTGTACATACACAATGTTAAACAGCAGTGGGAAAGCTTGGAGAAGCAGACTTCACTCAGTGATGGCTCCAGCAACTACATGCAGATACTCCCACCACCAGATGCTGATGTTTTGTGCTTGTGTGACAGCTGTCAGGTGGGCTGGAACCAAGTGATTTGTTTAGGACAGGACAGTTAACTGTCTTGGTGTTTGGATTCTCATCCAACTGTCTTTGTACTGCTGAGTTAATTGTAGGCTGTTCCTGGAGACACCTTCTGCTCTGATTTCCTCAGCTGCAAAGTAGGGGTGATGACAGTTTACCAGTGGGACTCCAATGTAAGCTTGCTGATATTTATTTATTCTGCTTTAAACAGTCAGCAAGTGAGAAAAATGTCAGTGTGCTTACTTCAATGTCTTTATAGAACAAAAAACTTCCTTAGTGAAGGTTATTCTTTACAATCACTATATATAAGAATATTTCCTTTGGCCTAAAACTGTCCTCAATATATGAAAGGTCTAATTTCAATTTGCTGCCTCTATCTTCAGTATTTTGCAAGTAGAAAATACTGCTTTTCTGACCTACCATGCTATACCAATGATTTCTTCATATTGATAAATGATAATTTCAAGCAGATCTGAAGACAAAATTAATTTTAAAATTCACCAGATTTTGGGGAGGAAGAGAGAAAGTTGTTGTATCAACACTGCCCCTCTTGTGTATTAATATAAAATCAAATATAATTAAGTAGGGTGTTTTAGTTGACATTTTGGTCTGAAATCGGGTCAACAATTCAATCTATATAGCTTTAGAGGCTTTAAAACTCTGAAGAACAGAATACAGGCATTTCTTTTTGAAAAGAAACTTGGCTAAATATAAATTATAAGCTTTTATTCTGTTTGTTGAGGTTGTAGACAGCCATGTACATAGCAGCTGTTCTTTGTGGGTTTTCCAGTCAGTTAAGATTGCCAAGAGATTGATTTGTTGGCAGCTGTTAAAAAGGCAAATGTCAGCCTTGCACTACTATTTGTAAAAGCTGTAAATAGTTACTTGTTCTGAAGATGTTCTTGGGAGAAGGAAAAGCACAAATGTGAAAATAGTGTGAAATGATAGCTTTATTCTGAAAGTGGGAGGGAGGGTATCCATGAGTTTCTCTTCTGTCTGTGGGGCCACTTCCTGCTCTTCAGATGCAGACAGAAAAGTGGTGATTTCCAGTACCCAGAAATATTTTTTTAGGTTATAAGGTAAGAATCAGCCAGAGCTGATAGCAAACAAGAATAAAACTCTTGAGTAAGAATATATGCTCTTTTCTGGAAATAAGGTCTTTTCACAGATGTTTCTTGCTATTGAAAAGTCCTCGCCTGAATTTCTGTTTGGGTGTCTGTCTGCAGTTATGAAATACATTTTAGGTTAGTCTTTGTATAGAACCCAGAATAGACTGTTCCAAATTATTTTCTTCAGACATCAAGTTTCTAATCATTTCCTAGTAGTGGGATTCAACTAAAAAGATATTTTGTTATGAATAGGATGTGCCAGAGTAGTGTGTGAAACTTAAATTTTTGTGTCTAGTCTCTTCTGTGGGAAGAATGGGACTCTAGAAAGTAGAGCAGCAGCAGAAGCGTCTTGTCCAAGAGCTAAAAAAAGTTCTTTTTTAAATTCTTTTGATATGTTGATCACTTTTTAGACAAAAGAGTAAAAAAGTCCTCTGTGTGTATAAAATAAAATGTCACTATTCCGTTTCTGTTACAGTTTATCCTGACTTTTGCACCATCAGTCTGGTAGCTGTTGGGGATATGAACAAACACATGGACAAGCTGCTTTTCTGGGAAGATGTGTATGGCTTTGACATGTCTTGTATGAAGAAAGCTGTCATTCCAGAGGCTCTTGTGGAGGTGCTGGATCCAAACACACAGATATCTACAGCCTGTGTCATTAAGGTACCATACTATGTATATAAGTGACTATCAGTCCTTAGGAGCCAGATGAGAAGTTTCCTTAATTTATGGAAGAGGGGCAAAAATTCACATGGCACACACAAACTTTGGCATCTTCAAAATTATAAAAGTGCAGTAAGGTTCTTGCTGTTACGACTGGAAGGGTTGTATTAATTGCTTTTCTTACCAACTTTGAGCTTTTAGTAAGGTAATTTTCCCATATTTAGACTGTTTTGTTCTATGATTTCTTCTATCCAAAGCCAAATTTACTTTGGTAATGCTCTACTGGTAACAGTGCATGCATGTCCCTTTCTAATCCATGCTGTCATGAGCAGTCACTGTCCAGCTCAGACATAGGGGTTTATCAAATTTTGTCATTGTGCAGCACGTAGCATAGCTGTTGTGCTGAATGGCTTTTATACTCATTTGTTCTCGTTTAGCCATCATGGTTTTTAAAATAACTTAAAATCAATGCATGTGCTTGTTCGCTGGAGTTACAGTACAATGTAGTAAAATTAATGAGTTGGGGAACAGTGGTATTATAGGTAAATTGTTTTAATCAATAGCTATCCTACAGAACAAATGAATTATATTTTGTAGGGAAAGTTTAAAAGTGTTCCCATTCATCATTATGATTATTACAAAAGGTACTTTGGTGTGTTTGCTCATATCAGATGCTGCCTGTTCTATATAGTTCATAATGTAACTTTTCAGGAAGGAAAACATTCCCTAAAGACAAGGCAGCATGAAAAATCATAGCAGGCTTGGGGTTAAAGATCATCCAGTTCCAGCTCTCTGCTGTGGGCAGGGATACCTTTCACTATCCCAGGTTGCTCAGACCTCTCTAATCCAGCCTTGAATAATTCCAGGAGTGGGGAAGCAGCAGCTTCCCTGGGCAGCTTGTGCCAGGGTGTCACCACCCTACAGTCAAGAATTTTTTCCTACTATCAAATCTAAATCTGCTGTCTTTTAATTTGAATCCATTCCCCCTTGCCACTTCATGCTCTTTGAAAAAGTGTCTCTCTTTCTTGTAGGCTGCATTCAGGTACTGGAGGCCACAGTCAGATCACCCCAAAGCCTTCTCTTTTCCAGGCTGACCAGCCCAAATTCTCTCAGCCTTTCCTCACAGGAGAGGTACTGCATTACCTTGGTGGCCTCCTCTGGACTCACTCCAGCAGCTCCATGTCCCTCTTTAGCTGAGGACCCCAGAGCTGGATGCAGAAATCCTGCAGAGAGGAGGGAAGAATAATCCCATGTACCAACAGCGGGCTGGGGGCCTTCTGGCTGGAAAGCAGCATTGCAGAGAGGAATTTGGGGGTTCAGGTTGACACCAAGCTGACCATGAGCTGGTAACACACACCCTTGTGGCAGAGGCAGCCAGCAGCCTCCTAGGCTGCATTAGGAAGAAGACTTACCACCAGCAGCTCAAGAGAGATGCCTCTTCTCTTGCACCCTGGGGAGCTGGCTGTACCCCAGAGGGATGACTTCTGGAGTGCTGTGTCCAATCTCAGGTTCCCCAGTGAAGGAGTGAGATGACTGTCCTCAAGTCCAGTGAAAGGCTGCAAAGGGGGTTTTCCAGAGGTCTCTTTCAACCTCAGTGGTTCTGTGATGGATACAAATCCAATCTGGCAAGTCAAAACCCCCCAGTTTGAACCCGTACCAGTTTGACACTGTAGCTGACCATGTGACTACATGAACAAGGAGTAAAACAGGTCAAGATGCCTGTGAAAGCTGCTTACTCCCAACAAGGGGCTGCTGCCATCAAGAAGCAACTTTCCTGAACAGAATGAGCTACTCTGTGTGGTTCCATACCACTACTACTCAAAGGGCCTGTTGTTTATTTGGGCATGTGAGGAAGAGGAGTTTCAGGTGTTTTGTCACATGGGATTTGGTAGTTTTTTGAGTCTCTTCCCATTGTTTGGGAAGCTGAAATAGTATTGCCTTATAAAAGTCTCATAATGAGAGGAACTGAACAACCTTCATCTAAAGGGAGATCTTAATTGACATTCCTCACTGTTACTGACAGAATTTTATTACCATTTTTAACAGCATATCGACTGCAATACTGCATCCTCTCCAGACTTGGAATTCTCTTCTGTTTTCACCCTGAGCATTACAATGAGCACACAGTGTACGGTAAGACAATTTCAGTTTCTTCATACATGGTTGGTATTGCACTGGGCTAAGAGACAATCCAGTAATTATCCTTCATTTATCATCAGTCCTTGCCTTGAAACATTCATTTCTGCAGTACAGAGATGTCAAATGAGCTCTTTCTATAAAGAGAGAAGAATGTAAAAGTCCAGTAATGGTGTTATGGGGTAATACAGGTAGGTGAGGAAAGGGAAGGGTAAGTAGCCTTAGCACTGGGGTCTTTGTTTTGTTCTGTAGCCGTTTTCTGAAATACAAGAAAGTCTGGTGTTAGCTTGCCTAAGTAATGCATTGAGCTTTCAAACACTACATTATAAGCAAAGGCAGAATAGCCTAATTTTTACAGTAATGTCAGTAATTTGCTTTTGTATCAATACCAATTATAACTGCTTTCTACCAATTTATTAAAATGCCACCATCAAATTTGACAGAAGAGCTTTATGCTCTGAAATCAGTAGCAATAACTGAAATTTTTGCCCTCTGGAGTATTGTGAAACTTCTGGGAGTTTCATGCTTAAGTCACGTCACAAAATCAGGTGTAAAGGGGTGATTTTTAGCTTACTTCTAATATATTCAGATTAATCCTGATACAGCTGGTTTATTATGTTTTTGCACAAGTGTACAAAGAAGAGCTGCAGGCTTCCTCTGACATGGACACAAAGAATACATTTCTGTATGTTATAAAGTGCTCAGGCTGATGACAAAATCTTGGATGCCTGCACCAGGCAATGTAATTCCTGGTTTGGATGTTAGTTCATGCTGCTGCATTTGCCAACATTTTTGCAGTGTAGCAATCTGCGTGTTTGTTGGTGTCAAAAAGTGAAATTTTCCCATGTACATAGTGTAAATCCATTTTTTAATTAGTAGGTGTGTACAAATACTTCATATTTATTTGTCCATTATCACCAGATTAGGTAAATGCACATTATCATTCTCAGGTTTATTAAATGGAAATCTGTATATTTTACTGTGCATACAAATGAAACCCCTCCTGTTTCAAGGTGTTACAGGATAATTCTAGTTGCCTCGGGGCAGGGTCAGGTTTGATTTGAGATCAAGCTCCACTCCAGCCCTAGTTTAATTTTCTTAATATGGCTACATTTGAATAACTGATTAAACAGAAATGTTTACAAAATGTTGGTCATCTTTCTGGTGTTTGGGTAAAGTAAAATAACTTATTTCATAAACGCTATTTTCTCTAGCACTAGGCTCTTACAAAAACTTTATTTCTGTTCTGTGATTCTGTGACATCACTGGCATATAAATCAAGATGTATACTTGCATTTTATGAAGAAGGGAAGTGGGGGAAAGAGCAGTGTTTCTGAAATTTTTGCAGTGAATGCAGGTTCTAAAAAATTATCAGAATGCTGTAAAGTATTTTGCACTTCATCATTTAGGTTTATTGACACTTTGAGTGAAATTTCCACAGTTTCTATGATGGATTGTGGAAGTTTAGTTGAGGGTTGACAGTTCATCCATCATATTGGGCTGCCTAACCTTGCAGTAAATGAACAGTAAAAGTCCATTATTTATGTTGAAATTTTTGAGGGGATGGTTAAGATTGCAATTTGTCCTTTGAAAATAATATTTGATGTTTTTCTTGTTTGCATATGTTTTTGTTTTCTACTGGTTTTCCATTTTCTGCACCAAAAGAGAAAATTGTCTACATTTCCCAAAATTCTGGGGCTTTGTACTTGTCTCTTAGGATTTTTCAGGGGGTTTTTAAAATATGAACATTTTAAAATACCCCTGCTTTATTTACAAAAAATATTCCACAAAGATAGCAATTTGGAAATCCATCTTCATATGTTTGTATTTCATTTCAAAGCAGCTTTTCTCAGCCATGGAAGTGTGGAAGCAGATTTGGTTGTCTTATTCCTGGTGTTGCCATCAACATTGCTGACAGCAGAGCAGTGTTACCATCAGGACTAGCTCTGTTGAATAATCTGTCCTTAGAAACCAGGCAGCTGAATAATGTAGGGGTACATATTTGTGTTACTTGTTCTGGGGATACTCTTGCAGACCAGCTCCTGGTTTACAGCCAGTGTCCCTGGCTGTGGGATTCCATGTGGGTTTCCATGCTCCCTCCCAGGGCACTCTGTGCATGCAGAGCAGTGTGAGGCAGGCATTCCTACACTGAAGTGTGTCGGCAGCACGGAATGCATGGCTGCTGTTGCTGAACTTGGTTTGCAGGAGCTTTGCACTGATGGGAAGTAATGTAGCAAGTAGCTAGAGAAAAGGGCTGTGGGCTCTTCTGGTTGGAGTGTGCCCACGTAATGTTGAAGAGCTAAACTCTCAGCTGGCATCTCTAGAAGTAACATGTCAGGGTCTGCTGCTTCCTCCCATCAGCCTATTTGCATGTCTGTGCCAACAGGACAGGACGCTGGAAAAGCTGACAGGAGTCAGAACCATAATTGCAGTTTTTTACCAACTCATTACCACATTTGCTCTGGTTATGGCTTGGAACACCCCCAGGATCCCTCAGGCAGGAGAGGCCGTACTTCATGGTTCTGTGGCAAAACCATTGAATGCTTGGACTTGGAAGGGATCTTAAAGATCACTTAGTTCCAACCCCCTGCCAAGCCCAGGGATCCCACCCCTCGGATCAGGCTGCTCCGAGCACCACGCAGCCTGACCTTGAACACTCGCCAGGAATGGAGCACCCGCAGCTTGTCTGGGGAGCCTGTGCCAGGGCCTCACTATCTTCACAGTAAGAATTTCTCCCAATACCTAATTTAAATGTCTCCTCTTTTGGTTTAAAACCATTCCCCCTTGTCCTATCACTATCTGCCCGTGTGAAAACAATGTTAAATTCCTCTGAAATTATCCTTAGCTTTTCCTCAGCTCACTGTTTTCTCGGTTTGGATGCATGTACTAAGGACATGAATTCCCAGCCATCATGGTGAGCTTGTGTTAAATAAGCAAAGCTGTGCAATTCACAAAACTAAGAGCATGGTATTGACACATCTGATTTGTTTGTCCTCCCACCTGTTTGAAACTGCTCTCATACTTCTATGTGACCAAAAAACCCCTAGCAGAGTACTACTAGGTCATGCTCATAAGAGATGAGCCTCATGTCTTACTGTAGGTGCATCTTGAGTGTATTGCAGATGCTCCTGTAATACATTGAATCATAGCCTTAAAAAATATTAAGGCTCTAAATATTTTTTTTCTTCCAGAAATTCAGTAAATTAAGTAAGTCTTAAAAAAATTGTAATATGCATAAGAAATACAAAATGATTGAGCAAAAATAAACATTTTAGATATGACCCTTTATGTGCTGGTTAGTCTTTTAGGAGTCCTGAGGCAGGGTGGGGTAGTTAAGGCTTTTTTTTTGTGATAATATATTGTTTCTGTTAATTTTTCCTTCATTCCTCGCATGCTTTGCCACAAAGAAGCGTTTCCTAGCATTAATTTTATATATCATTATTTTAGTTTTCAAAGATTTAAGGTTTTCAAAGCATGAAACGGTTGCATGGAATCATTATATGAAATGGTTCCAAAGTACTTTTATTGCAAGTTATCTTTGTAGGACCGAAATCAAGTTAATAGCAAAAAAAAAAAAAAATTAATTAGCCTGCAGAAGTGCATTTTCCTAATAAAGAGCTGGGGTTTGTCACTGCTGATTTTAATGAGACATCTGGCTAATATCAGTTAGTAGATGCTGCTAGAAAAATACTCCATTAATTGTATTCCAAGTTGATCACTGTGTGAGCTTTTGAGATAAAATATAATGGTGATTACCCTCACTATAGAAATCAATTGACAGACTTTCTCTTTTGTTTGCAAGCATTTCCCCTGTGAGTCCATCAAGGTTGATCTTTCCTAGCTGAATAACAATATCCCTTGAGAGGAAAATGGCAGTATCTCTTCATTGCTCCCAGGAGATCTTGTCAAAGAGCAGGGGATGTGCATAAAAAGTGGGAGGGAGGAAGGGGGTAAAAGAAGGATAATGAACTAGAGGACGTGACTGATGTATTAAAGCCTTCAGGAGGAAAAAAGGAAGTTGAGTTGACTAGAGAAAATTACTCAGACTAAGGAAAAAAAATCTTTGCTTGTTAAAATTTTCGTAAGTGTTAGGCAGTTTCGTTTCTTAATATCTGGTTTTCCACTTGGGAGCCAACAAGAAGTATTACATTGGTTCTAACCTTAGGTGAAAATTTAAATTTTTAAAGCTAGAAGTTGGAAATCTGGTTTGGGTACTGCAGTTAAACCCATTGTGAATGCCTTATTTCTGAGTAAAGGAAATACTGCTCTAGCATGTTGCAAAGCAGGTTTTGTCCTTCTCATCTGTTTACTTATCTCTAGCCTCCTCTGCAGTGATGTCCAGATTATTCTTTAAAACACAAAATTGCTGGGTTTTAATTGCCAGGGGTTTCTTTTCCCTGCGATAAAAACACAGCAACTCTGATGCATGGATGACAAACATTCCATCTCCATGCTTGGATAAACTCCATCAAAAGCACATTATCTCCCACTTCTGTGGCCAGCTGTCTAATTGTATTTGTTGTAGCCACTCACTGTTGGAACATGATACTAGCAAAGAGCAAGAATGATGAATTACTCACTGTAGGTGATAGTGATCATGATAATTTTTAATTTCCTTGTTCCTAAGTGAATTGGTAAGGCTGCCTTTTTCTCGTAAGGAAATGAGCAGTCTCTGTTTTGTCCTGTTAAAATGCTGCATGTACAGCCAGCCATTTTCTTTAGGAAAAGGACTGTAGTATTCAGATGTACTTGAATTAAAATTCAGACTCTTCTTTACATTTCAGCTAAAGACTGAGTAGAAGAGTGTAAATAATGTGTATTAATACTCATTTATTGTATGTTAAAGCTTTTTGCAGTTTTATTATGTTTGGTATGTGTTACATGAATAAATGGGGAGGAAAATAGTCTTGAAATAATTCAGCAGGGAGGGAAGAAGAACAGTTTGAAGACAAGTGAATCTTACTGGGAAGACCTGCTTAGTTTACAGGATTTTCGTATGTTTGCATGGACACCTTAGAAACGCTCAACAATGGATGAAGACCTTAAGATACATGAACTCTTCATCAAAATGTGGGGTTGACAAAACTGAGTAGGAGTTTGTGGCTGCTATTTTAATTTCAGGAACATTTTATTCTTAGTTAAGTGAACTCTCTGTTGACCTTTGTAGGATGTTGCTTTGCAGTCTCAGTCATGTATATCTATTAAAGTGTATCTAATCCTTAATGTTTCCTTCATTCCTTATTTGGCCTCCTTAGTTCCCTGGGTAAATATATTGCCTTTGTTTTGGGATTGGAAATTTTGTCCTCATAGCTTGACTTTTCTCCTGGCACATTATTTGAGAAGGAGGAAGAACAATATTTTGGTAGTGTTTCCTAATATTTACTGTCCTTTGGGGCTTGAGCATGTGTCAGCTGGAGTTGTAGTTATTTATTACCAGTTTACAAGTCATTATTTTTGTTTTCCTCTTTCATGGTATTCAGAAGACTGGCACTTGAAAGATTTTTCCAGTGAAGGTTTAAATTCTTACTGATTAGTTGTAGGTGAAGTTGTAAATAAGCTGTCAAAGGTGTAGCAAAAAAGATGAGAGAACTTGCAGTTGGAGAAATAAGAGCTATCAATTATGCTTAAAAAAAATTAAAAAAAGAAGAAAAAGATTCCAAGGCAGTAGTTGTAAAGCATCATTTAGAATTTATGGGGAGGTTATTTGCTTGTTCCTTTTCTTTAGTTTGATTTCTTCTAAAAAAGATGTCACCTTTAATGAAAATCTGGCTAGCCCTATATTTCATTTTAATATGCATGTGTCTGTGATTGGTTCTAGTATGCTGCTTGTGATTTTTTTCCTTTTATTTTGCTGCATGTGATAAATTACACAAGAGGGGAGGACTGAATCTTCCTTCAAGTTGTAGACACTGGAAATCTCTTTCTTTGTAGTATTGCATATTTAATAGATGCTTGTGATTATTATAGCTTCTGCAATTTGGGATAGTGTTCACAAGTGAAATTAAAGGAAAATATTTTGAACTGCGCTTTTACAGAAGTGTTTCTCTAAAATGCACTTAAACATAAAAGATACATAATTGCACATTTCAATATAAAACACAAGAAATTAGAAAAAGAAAGAAGGGAAGGTATAAATTCCTTAAAAGAAGATAGTAAACAAGCCCACAATAGTATAGCTATTTTTTTATTATCAAGTATTTCAACTTTGATTTATCTCAGTTTTTTAGATTTGTGAGATCTTGTTTTTTAATGCACAGGACTGGTGATTTTAGATAAAATTGAAGAAAGCATCATCTGCATGTACTTTACTTCTTCTTTTTTTTTTTTTTCCTTTCCCCCAAGACAGCAGTGTGGGGTACCAGATAATTTCTGAAGTGGTGCAGTGCTTACACTAATACAGCTTGAGAGTGGTGGTGGTTGTTTTGATTTAGGGGGTTTTGGAGTATGTTGAAACAGACCTGTGTGATGCTGCCAGGGATTTTAGTTTTGCAGAGCTCTTTCAAGGAAGACTGAACCATTGGCTCAGTTGGTCAGAGCACAGTGCTCATAATGCCAGGGTTGAGGGATCAGTCCCATATGGGCCATGAACTCAGTGATCCTTGTGTGTCCCTTGCAACCCAGAATATTCTGTGACTCCCACTGATTCATGTAAAGGCAGAAATTCTGATGGTTTATATCAAGCTTTTTGCAAAACTCTGAGAGGACAAATAATTAGAACTGTGTTGTGCCTTTGTATCCTTCAATACTTTCCCAGAGGTGTACTTAGAAGTCTTTAGATTGGAAATGACCTTCAAGATCATTGAGTCCAACTTCTAACCCAGCACTTCTAAGTGCAGCACTAAACCACGTCCCCCAGTGCCACATTCACATGACTTAAGCCACTCCAGGAATGGTGACTCCACCACTTCCCTGGACAGTCTGTTCCAATACCTGACAGCCCTTTCAGTGAAGAAATTTGTCCTATTATCCAATCTAAACTCTCTTGCTGCTGCCTGAGGCCAGTTTCTCAAGGCCTCTTTTCAGGGAGTTTTAAAGAGTGAGAATGTATCCTCTGAGCCTCCTTTTTTCCAGACTAAATATCCCCAAGCCCCTCAGCTCCTCCTCATCAGATTTGGGCTCTAGACCCTGCCCCAGCACTGTTCCTTTCTGTGAAGCCTCTCCAGTTCCTCGAAGTCTTTCTTGTGTCATTCTACAGAATCACCTGGCAGGTTATAGGAGGGCTGGGTGTGCTCTTTGTAAGGAATCTGTAGGTATCTGTTGTAGCTGGCTTGAGATCTCTTTGGCCTGGGGCAGACAAAATATGACAAAACAGCTCAAAAGCAGAAAGATCTCAGAACACTGACAATGTAATTAAAATTTTAAGCATAGCATTGTGTTTGAATGAGCATATATGAATGCACACAAACTATGGAGGAGCATACAATCCATTTCCTGAGAACAGCTGATGAATTTAGTATCTCCTACAGGGTGTCTGTCCAGAAATAAAACGGAACTTACTTCGTGAAAATAATGTCTAATTTGAACAAATTGAGTGCCTTTCAAAGTGTTGTTACTGGCAGGGCAACACATGAATCTATCAGACAAAATCTTCCGTGTGAAATCAGGGAGAGGAAAAGAAGGGAGTTAATCTAGGCTGGAGTTACTGGGAGGCTTTGATAGGCTTGAGATGGGTATTGTTCCCTGGATATATGCAAATAACTGTTTATGTTGAACAGCAGGTTTAAATGTTTTCAGTTTCTTATTTTAAAAGGGTAAACCACAGGCTATGTGCATCGACGTGGGATATATTTATTCAGTGCTTTTTTGCTTTTTGTACTTCCTCAGCTGTAATTGGCTTGTAGAATAACTGCCATAAGGAATATTTGACAAATTTTGCAGGTGGTCAGTAGCTACTGGGTTTGGTATTAGACTTCTTATTTTCCCAAAGGCTTAAAGTTTGAGAGATGGAGATTACACTGTTGGTAAAAACAAATTACATAGCTGTAACCAATTTCAGAAACAAAATCATCAAACCAAGTGTATGTGTGGTCAGTTCTTTTAGTTGGCTCAAAAACATTTTAAAAATTATTAATGAAAGATACTCATTCGATATCTCAATTGCAATATGGGCTTTTACAGTTAGTTTTCAAAATGTCATGCAAAATTTTCCCTCAATGTATTTAACTTAAAAAATATAATTTCTGTTCTGCTAAATAGGGCTGAGGTTGTCTCTTGACACAACTCACCAGAGTGTGTGTTTCAGTTCTGTGGTGCCTCCCCTGCCCAGTTTTAACTGACAGAATTTTGGGGAATGCCCAAAGCTGTTCACAGGAGTGTATCTTCAGGAACTTGAGCAATATTTTTCTATTTTTGGTTTATTTAGGCTCAATGATTGTTTCAGTGTTCAATATTGAAGGACACCTACCCATTTTAGAACATAACAAGAAGAAATTAATGGATCAATGTAGAGCTCTTGTTCTCTGTTGTCCCTGCTCTGATCAAGGTGATCTTTGTGATGTGATACAATTATTATTACTGCTCTGGATTAGCTATTCGAAGTCAGTGTTTCAGGTTGTTTCAGATAGGAAAACTTCTGATACTGTAAAGAATAAAATAGCTATTTATCCAGTCACTTACAAAAGATACAAATCCTGTTTCCCTTAACACAGGGGAGGCAGCGGGGAACACTTTCTTTGCTTGTAACTGAATTTCTTTTCAATCTGAACTTGACCCCAGAAAACAGGTCTCTGGAACCTTTTCTCAGGGTAGCAGGTAGGGTGTTTCCCTTGCCTCATACACCAAGTGTATGAATACTTGCATCCACCTTAGCTATGGTCCATCTGCCTGGAGCTTTTGGTTTTTTGATCCAAGATGTGATTTGACTGTCTCGTTTTCTTTGGAAGCTGGACTTTTTTGTTTTCACAACCTTGTTTTCCTGCAGTATTCATGTCCTAGGTCTTATTTGTAAGTATGCCAGCATTATTGAGCTGATGGTTGAAAAATATTTTATATTACTTGGTAGATCTCTGACTAATGTCCAGAAAAGATTGTGCATCAATAAAAGTAGTCTGATGGGTCAATAGAACTTTGTCAAAACCTTCTCAATCTTTACTCAAAGGCATATTAGAGACAAGGCTTTAATTCACTTGGGAATGAGATTCTCAT
The DNA here is from genome assembly GCF_963662255.1 of Cinclus cinclus. NCBI lineage: Eukaryota > Metazoa > Chordata > Aves > Passeriformes > Cinclidae > Cinclus > Cinclus cinclus. Next base: position 6,840,953 of record NC_085051.1, on the reverse strand, counting down.
ATTGAGTGATAGGACTATATTAGAGGGCTGGAAGAATCGCTCTTTCCACTGTCTGATGCTCATTTTTCATGAAGGGCTCTCAGTGTCTCCATAGTTTGTCTGGTATTTTAACTCTTCAGCCACGTTGGAATTTGGAACTTGCCAGGCTTGTCTGGAGTCTTCGTTGAAAAGCAGGTGCTTTAGCGTAGTTTACTTTTTTAATGCATTGTATTCTTCATTGTGTTGGCAACATCTGTTTTTGATTTAGACTAGAGAGGAAGAATATGAGAATTACTTATTCATGTTGTATATTTCATAATGATAAAACCCTATACCCTAATTTTGTAAGCATGTTTTACTTTTTTTCCGTGACTGTTTTGTGTGAATCTGTATGAAGGGTGTGCCATAGAAATTGTACTTTTTAGCTTTTCAGAACAACCAGTTTCCTGGTTCTGGACTAGGAGAAAAGCCCTGGTGCAGTAAGAGAGAGGTTACAATAGGTTGTTTGCAGTGGGTTGTCATGGAGCAGGCTTGCCAACATTTCATGCAGCTGATGTGGGGAGAGTCACTTCCTCCCATGGCAGGGATGGAGGAGGGAGCTCCCAGCTGAGTAACTTCAGCTCACTGTGGTTACTCAAAAGCTCTCTTTGGGTCATTTCTTCAGGCTGATGTGATAGAAAAGCACAACTGCCTTGGCACCAGGGTCTCTGTGCTTTAGCCTTTTTACAGGACAGGAGGAAGCAAATTAAGGTGAGCATGGACGGGATTTCACAGGTGAAACTTAAGTGGATGTTGTATTAGCATCTTCTGGTTGTTTATTTGGTTTTCTTGGACTCTCACAAGCCATTTTTTGCCAAAAAAAAACCCAGTACAGCATTAAAAGACTGAGTGACTAATAGTGTCACTGTGCTGTTTTGTGTGTGAACATTTTATATCTATTAGTATTGGGAAGAAATTCTTCCCTGTGAGGGTGGTGTGGAACTGGCACAGGTTGCCCAGAGAAGTTGTGACTGCCCCAGACCTGGAAGTGTTCAAGGTAAGGTTGGGTGGGGTTGGAGCAACCTGGCGTGCTGGAAGGTGTCTCTACCCACAGCACAGGGAGTGGAACAAGATGATCTTTTAGGCCCCTTCCAACCCAAACTAGTCTGTTATTTCTTTTCCCATTCAAACTGGAAGAAAAGTCCCACTAATGAATTAGGCACTGAAGAGACAGACTCTTGAGGTTAGAAGTGGGATGGCAGGAGGGACAGAGATCGTATGGAGAGTTACAATTAGAAACTCTAAGCTGCTGGAATGACCAGCAGGAAGCATTTATGAATGCTTTTCCTTATCTGTGTGTGTAATAGAGGAAGAAAATGATTCCCTGCCTGGCTGTGCTCTGTCTCTGTTCACAGGGGGCTTCTGTGGAAATTCCTGTTTAGCTACCCAGTGAGTGAACAAATCACACAGAATTCCTTGTACTTGGTGCGTGTTTACTGAGAGGCATGGACAGGACAAGGACTGAGTTTTGTGCTTGTGGGTTAAGGCATGTGGGTTGTTCTGGAAGCTCATACTAAAATTTGATGTGTAATAAAATGCAGTTACAATGGGCTGAGTATTCTCAGAACAAAGGTGTGATGGCAGCTTTTTTTTTTTCCCCCTGGGATTTCTAGCATACTTGAAAGCTTAAATATAAGCTTGTTCCTCTTGGTGAACACTTGGAAAGGAATAGAAATGTCATTAATCACAGAAATTTTTTTGAGTGTCACTATTATTCCATTATGGTATTTACATTTTCACTTCTTGTTTATAGGCAATTGCTGGTTACTTTGATGTATTTTTTGAGAAGAACTGCCAATACAAGGTGAGTATTTGGGGTTATGCATTTTAAAAATATCTTTGAGAGATGTGAATTTTATTTTGCATCAGAGTGTTTGGCAGTGAGTCTATTTTGCTGTAGTGAAGACTTCATACAAATTTGTGTTTGGTAATTGATTGATGTGGTGTAATACGAAAAAGGTAATTTTTAATCAAACTCTTGAACTTTCCTGTTGCAGGTCTTGTTATCAACTGGTCCCCAGTGTACCAAAACACACTGGAAACAGACAGTTTTTCTCCTGGAGAAGCCAATTCCTGTAGAAGCAGGTATATTTAAATTCAGGTGGGGTGCAGCAATGGTTGTGTTACAGTGCTAGTGTGTTACCAATAAATCTAGATATAAAATACCTAAAAAATGATGTAAGTATCAAAAAGAACTAGTAAATAAATCTTTCTGCTGTTCTTGAAGGACTTTTCTTCTCTCAAAGCTGGGAAGTATCTGTGTACAAAATTCTTGTTTAAAATTACACATAAAACTATGCATAAGTATCTTTTAAGTGGGCATATATCTTATACTTGTATAGCTCCATACTGGAATTTTGGTGAGAAAAGTTGTGTATCAAAGCATTTCTGATGCAGAAAAATCTAAGACCAGAACACTGCTATTGGCATCCTCTTGAATTTTGACATTGCTAATATTCTGAAGTATCAAATTTGTCAAGTGATTGCACAGGGTTCCTTGTAGCCCTCCTGAACTGTCCTGAATTTAAATGGATCATCAATATATGCATGGGTTATATCTGCCAGGGTGGGATTACTCTGTGAAATGAAAAATGGTTTTGAAGAACTCAATAGCCATGAATGTGAGCCCTTGAAGAATTGAATAGGTTCATTTGATACACTGTAAGTTTTTATAAAATGGTTAAGTATGATAATAAGTTTCACCTTGAATTTGATGCAAGTAAAAAGGTTTTTGTTGTCATCAGGAATAAGAAAATTCAGGTGATAAACTGTTGAGGTGAGGTTTTGAAGATGCTTGTTAGTGGTTTTATTAGTTCTATTTGTGAAGTCTTGAAAGTATATTTTATACAAGTAGTCAAATATTCCTTGCTTTATGGACACAAGTATATCCATGACCTTCATAGAATGGTCATGCAAGAGGATGGCCATGCAATAGGTCAAGAGTTATAAGTCTTAACCTCTTACTCCTGTAGAACTTTTTTTCGGACTCTCACAGTTTTTTTATAATCCAAGGAAATGAAGTAGTTACATTTTTATGCTGTCATTTTGTTTGTGTCCATATGGCCACTAGATATTTACTCACCACTGCTGAACTCTCACCCAGTGATGAAGCAGTTGTCTTTGAGGGCCCCTTTTCTTTACAGACCATCAGGAGCAAAGGAAGAGCCTCAGAATGGGGCTCATTTCTGCTGGTCTGTTAATAAACTCATGGTAATACGTGGCCCTGACCTGGACAGTTTGTAAATAGATCAGACATGTTGGGGGGAAAGCAAAGAAAAAGTTGTGTGGATGCTTCTGCACTCAATTGAACTGCTTTTACAGTTGCCTCTTCCAGCTACCAGGCATGACAACATTTTACCAGGAGCTTCTTTCCTGGAGGCACTGAGGTTTGTGGTATCTGACAAATAGTTTCTGTCCTTCATGCTTTGACTTCATATTCTTAAACAATTTTTCTTTGCACTTTCTTAGGTCCTGTCACTTCTTGGGGTACATCTGTGGTTTGGTGCATTCATACTTGAGAGTCTCTTTCTAGACAAGGCTGACTACGATCTCCTTGCTGCTACTCATTAAATCTCAAAGTCATAGAGTGAGTTTTTTTAAAGTGCAATGACATTTGTTAAAATATGCACATTATTTCATATTACAGAGATCATTTGACATTTTTCAACTGTGTGAAATTGCAGGGAGGTGTGCCCTAGTCTAGAGTTCTGGTTGAGGTGCCTTCACCTTTCTGAAGGCAACTGCAGAAGCAATGTTCTCTGGAGCAGTGAACACAACCAACCTGACCTTCAAGATTGCTTGTGCTGTAACTCCTTCCTTCCTTTTTATTAGCTCATATTTCTTAACATTATTCCCATAACAAATCTTGTTACAGCTATGTTTCTCTTTTTTTCTGCCTGCCTCTTTCTCTTTGTAATTATTTGAGTTCCCCTTTCCCATCCTTTTGCCCATTCTGTCTGCTTTTATTCTTACATGAAATTACCACTTAAATCTAGGATTGTCTGTCTTTTGCTTCTGGTGTTAGAGAAGATTCTGAGAGAAACTCCTGATGTAATTTCCTTTTCTTTTGTAATCCCAGTCTTAATTTCTGTGGGGTATTTGTTACTCATTGATGACATAAGCCCATCAAGCAGAAGGTGCTTCCTGGTATGTATATAGGAATGTATGTTAATTTATGTGATTTTTCTGGAAAAACCATTCCTTCTGTCTTTGATCCTTCTCCTTTATTCTTCCAAAAATCTTTTTCCACAAGACATGTTATTATAAGTACAGATTTCCCTATCTTCTTCTTCTACTTTATTTTCTCTAAATAGTGACTCAGATACGCACCTTGATAATTTGTGGTTAGCCAATTTTTTCTGTTTCTTCAGTATTTCAGTTTTCTCAACTAAACAAATAGTTCAAACTCATTTTGCAGTCTGTTTCAACTTGCACTTACAGCTGTTTCTCTTGTCCCACTTGTTAAGAATTAGCACTGCTTGTTACCACTTCTCATTCAGCCTGGCATGTTCAACTGAGCCTCACTCTGAGTGCACTGAGCTTTTAGGGAAACCCTGTCTTCAGAAGGGCTTCCCTCAATGCAAGTTAACTGGAGGCAAAAGTAACTGTATTAGATTAAACACATTTGCATCATTTGAAGCCTTTACACCCATCCCTGTGTTTTCCAGTATTCATCAGCCCTCTGTATAAATTCTTAGATTCAAAAATACATTATGGCAGTGGGAGAAACTGCAAAGCAGATGCACTTTCGACTAGATATATTCATAGAATCATTAAGGTTGGAAAAGACCTTTAGCATCAAGTCAAGCCATTAACCTAGCACTTCCAAGGACACCACTAAACCATGTCACTGGGTGACACATCTACAGTTCCCTGGGCAGCCTGTTCCCAGTACTTTACAACCCTTTCCATTAAGAAATTTTTCCTAATGTCCAATCTAAACTTTCTTTATCTGCTGCTTCTTGAGGCCATTTCCTCTTTTCCTGTTGATCATTACCTGAGAGAAAACCAACTCCCACCTGGCTACAAGCTCCTTCCAGGGAGTTGTAGAGAGCCAGAAGGCTGTAGAGAGCCCTGAGCCTGCCCCAGCTCAATTCCCTTCTCTGGACACACTCCAGCACCTCAAAGTCTTTCTTGTAGTGCAGGGCCCACAAATGACCCCAGGATTCAAGGTGAAGCCTCAGCGGCACCCAGAACAGAGGGACAGTCACTGCCCTGCTCCTCCTGGCCACACTATTTGCTAACACAGGCCAGGATGCCATTGGTAAAGATAAAAGCTTCTTTTTTCCAGTAAATATTGGGAAAATAAACAGAAATAATGCAATTTGAGTCTTAAAATAATCTGACCAGTGTTACCATGGTGGCATTTGCTTGTAGCTTTTTAATAGGTTGTGAAAGAAGAATTTGCTAGTGGAAAACACATTTAAATGTTTTCTTGTTTTGAAAACATCTTTCAGACAGGGCTGAAACAGTGCTGTTTTTCCCCAGTGAAGAAAAATGGTTCCCTCAGATTTTTAGTTCTGAATGAAATAGTAAGGCTGACTAAAAGTCTCTTATCAGATGCTTCATAGCTTTTGGGGCCATGCCTGGAGTGGCTATAAAGCACTGATTGTATTTGGTTTTTCTCTGTAAAAGAGGTTGAGCTTACAGATACCCAAACCTGCTGGGTATTTAACTGGAAAATGCTCCTTTATGCCGTAGCAAAATTGCTTTGTTCTGCAGTGTGAACTAGCTGATTTTCTCAGCTGTTTGATGCCAGCATATTTGCTGTAAAAATAGATCTATTTTCTCAGCCATAAAAAGGACTGGATGTTTTGATCTATTCCAGTGATAGCAGAATCAAGCAGTTGCAAGCCAAAGGATGGGTCTTGGAGCTGATCCTGCCTCCTTTGCTGGTCCTGCTGCAGCCTGCACTCCATGTAAGGTGTTTGTACATCTCTGGGATGAAGTGGGAGAAATTAATTCTGGGTTCAAAGGTCTGGACAGTGAGGCAATAAAATCTACACCTAATTAATGCTGATTATTTGCCCCCGAGTTTCAGCTTGATACCTGTGGTAGGTCTTTGTATATAATGGATATGTGCAGATGGGTATATTTAATGGCTAATTTCTGTTCATTTCATTTAGATTTAATGTGTGAGTGGGGCATAGCCTCCTACTACTCATGTTCTTAAAAAACAGCTTTCTTTCTCATGGACTGTGTGTCAAGAGACTTGAAACTGATTTTCAGTCAAGTAAAACAATAGCATCAGCATGTTGGATATGCTTTAACTGTTCAGAAAGCAATTAAAATTAAAGAAACTGGAGAAAGAAGCAATATATCCTGGGTTTTCTCAGACAAAACAGTGATGTATTGTAGATTCCCTACAGAGTACGAGCCTTCTCATAAAGCCCTTTTAATATCTTGAGCATGTCTTTATTTTGAAGATTGAAATTGAGATGCCAAAGCAGTATCTTTTTCTCCTTAATGGTCCAAAAATGAGTCTCTTGTTGTTTGTTGAAATATTCCTGCTAAGCAAACAAAAAATTACGTCATTCTCATTTGGTTGTCTCAAGAATTTACTGAATTCAGTGTCTCATTGAATTTCAATTTCAATTAATCAAATGCTTGCAAAAATTATTTTAAAGAATCCTTTAAATGCATTAAATTAAAACCCAGCCCTGTGTGCAGGCAAATCCTATTAGCAATAAAACAGCCTATTGTTGGCATTGTGTGTTCTTGATGTTGCCTTGCAGTGAAAATAAAACCTTGATTTGTTTTTCTGTGGTATTAAAGGGGCTAGCACAGCAAAGCTGGAGCAGAACTCACATGACTAAGCTCCTGTAAAATCCTTGATTATCTTTAGCTCCCCAGTCTCTGTAATTAGAAAGCTGTTTGTAAATTTACAAACTGAAAGAATGTTGATTTGTCTACTTAGACAGTGCTATTAAAAGTAGGAAAACAGCACTGGCATGATTAATCTGTCTGAATGTTTTGATCCTATACTGAAATACTTCAATATTGTGCATCCCAGTTGGATAATTTGGCTCCTAATTGAGATTTTAGTGTCTGTTTTGCCTGTCTACAGCTGCAACATGGTGTCTGTAATCTGTCTCTTGTTTATTTACAAGTGGCACCTCCAAAAATGATGCTGGCTTTTAAAATCTAGTGAATGTTAAAACCTGAATTTTGAGGTCACACTAAGTCTGGCAAGTCTTACATTGTGTTTATCAAAATCTCCATTTTAAAATGATCCTGCATTTCAGAAAAAAACCCTTCCCTGTCTTCCTAGGTGTATGTTTCAGGGCACTAAATCGAGACAATCTCTTCTCCTGGCTGTTTTGTCTCATTGAAAGATAATAGAAATCCCATATTTAGACAGGAAAACTTGGATGGACTGATGACACAGATGTACCATTCTGGGAATATGGGTGAGTCGAGGTTTTGGTCCAGCTGGGCAGAAACACCAGTTTACTTGGGAGAGGAGACTTCCCTCTTCAGTACATGGAGATTTTTCCACAATAAACAGTTTTCCTGTGGCCTCGATGTGACAGTGATCAGCTGCCCGGGAGAACGGAAGTCTGATCACAAGGTAAAAAATCCCTTCCTCTACTGACAGTCTTCTCACAACCATTACTGAGGACCATATCAACTTCTGGGGTACACTTTGAGGATTATAACAGTTGAAACAAAAGGTCTCTTCATGATTGAAAACAGAGGTCTTTCTTCTTCTTCTTCTCTTCCCTGGGAGCAGCAGGGATCTTCATCTCCTCTCCTCTCTACTCAAACTTATGGGATCACAGCCATTTCAGTATCTGCTTACTTTAGTACAAATGCCTCTGCTCATATCTAGAGTTAGAACATTCATCCACCCCTTAATACATCTTCATGTGTTATAGGGAAACAAGAGTCTCTTCTCCATAGCTTAAAAAAGAGAAATTTCAGTCCACGACTCTCCTCCTTCCATCATCTGGGACCTCACTCTTCCCTTTGTCTCACCTTGGTGTTTTCATGCTGTTTTCTGTGTGTATCTTCATCTTGGCCCTGTTCATTCAGGAGAGAGAACAAAGTATCTGCAGCTCTCATTCTGGGCAGTGAAGGAGTTCATACCTTGCCAGTTGGGGTGGAGTATTTCAGGTCGAAGAAACGGTGGTGACTGCTCTGGCTGCATGGCTGTTTTCTGGCTTTGCTGCATTCAGTGCCAGCCGTGGGCTGATGGTCTTCCCTGTCCCCTGCCTGCCAGGCAGAGGGTGGGGAGGAATGGGCCCAAGGCTGCTCTGGGCCAGCAGGGCAAGGGCTGTGGGTTCCCTGGCAGTGCCGGGGTGGGGGAAAAGTGGGACTGGGAATCTCAGCAGCCTCACGGGAGGGGAGGCCCAGGGTCCCCCTTTCTGTCAGGGGCCACGGCTGAAAACGGGGCTGGCATCAGGGCCTGGACAGTGTCACTGTACTGAGGTTGGCTGGGAAAGAGAACTTCCCAGGGTTTGTTCGTTTTAAAATGTGAATCTCACAGCAGCGTCTTCATCTCTCTCGGTGGTTTAACCAGTTCTCAAAACCAATCACCGATTGGTTTTTGTCAGACATAAAGGAAGACTAGCTGCTCCTCTCAGAAAAAAAATCACTTCCATAGGTTGTCTTTAGTTCCAAAGCAGCACAAGTTCAAACAGCAACAACAATCTGGTTTTCTCAGAATTTTGTCACACTGCTGAGAGAAAGCTTGGGCCAAGGCTTTACAGTTTAGAATCTCCACTACTAAACTAAAAGTGGTGAATTAAGCCAGTTCTAGGTGAGTGAGTTTGGCCACTCTAGCTCTACATTGTGGAGGACCTGGCCTTCATCATTCCCTTTGGCAACTCTCTGTGGTGCCTGAGCTACCTGGAGGTCTCTGTCACCTGTCGTGCACACACATTACCTTAGGCAGCCACACAAGCCTGTCTTGCCTTGCTCAGCTGGCACCGCAGGCTTCTTTGCAGCAGCCTCATTCCTGGGTTGTCTTGAGCAGTTGAAAGGTGTCAATTTGGTACAAAAACTCCTCAGAGAATATACTCAGAGCATACATGGAGAAGACAGAACCTCAGGATAGTTTCAGCAGAGGTTGAACAGTGATGCAGCAGAAATGAGTTAGCAAATAGTTGATAAAAGTAGCCAACCCAGAAGAAGGGTATCACAGGTGAGGTGGATGACACCAAAAGGCAATGGGTGCTGCTCAGAACAGAAACTGCTTGTTGGATCCCACTGGGTAGGAGATTCAGTAGGAGAAGTGGCCAGAGAGGAAGGTGGCAGTCTGCACAGCTGCAGGTGCCTGCAGTTTAAGAGGGTGAATGGGATGATTAAGGATAAGTGCCTGAGTTTAAGGGAAATGCTCTTGATCCCGCTGCAAACAGTTTCAGTGTTTTCTTGTTTTCTGTTGTCAGAAGATAGGTGGTATATGGAAACTGCTTTCACCAACAGTTCAGTACATTTAGTGTGTTTAGCCCAAAGCCCACTGTGATTTTCTAGCAGCTCTCTGAAACAATCTCAATGAGCGCTTTTTTAAGATTCTTAAATTCTAATGGTGTTCAGAATAAATAATGGTTTGAGTAATGTGTTTTTACTTGTTAGCTTCATAAAACTCTTCCAGGGGAAGAAAAGGAGGAAACCTGAAAGACTGATTGCTGGCTGCCTTTGGTAACTCTTTAAATCTTTTTTTGGGATCAGAGGGAAGAAACACCAAGTTGTATTGAAGGGCAGGGTAGCTCCTCACAATACATTGCCATGGGTCATTCCAAGCTTTAAGTGGATGTTATGAATATGCATGCAAGGGACTGTGTAGAATCTTTGGTTTTGATCAAATCATTTATAGACTGAAAAAAACATGATTGTTGGGCCTGAACACTTGGTGATAGAGGATATCTTCACTGGGAGATTCCTTGGCTCACAGATTGCAGGCTGGCCCCGTGTGTGATTGTATTGCACAGACATAAGTGACAGATGCAATTCCTTACAGTTTTACTGGTGGTAAAAGTCAGAACCAAAATAAACTGGTTCAAGTGTCCAGAGCACAGGTACTGCAGAGCCTGCAGTCAGACATGCTTTATGTGGCAGGGAGTCAGTATGGACATAGGGATGTCTTTTTTCCTGCACTAGCCAAGCTTACACAGCACTCCTGAATTCTGCTTTTTCCATTTGGGTGAAAATTTCAAGCCTCCCCAGGGTATAATGAAAGTGCAGAGAGGGGATGGTAATGGATTCAGTTTTGTCCTAATCAAACTGCAGTGGCACTGTGTGGTTTGCTTGCATTCAGCTGAGCATGATAAGAGCAAGGTGATGCAGCTGAGTCCCAGAGACAGCTTCCTCCAGGCAGCTCCTAGAACAGAGGATGGGGGAAAACATCAGTCATTTTCTATCTACATGACATTGATTAATTGCTCAGAACTGCCTTTTGGTTACTGCTGTGGTTTCCTTCAGTCCTCCGAAAAGGCTGCTCAGAAAAGCACATTTAATGTGGTTACAGCATAAGGAATAGCTGAGAAAAAATGAATTGAATGCTTTGTTTCATTAACTGTCTTTACAAACAAAATCTGAGGGTTCTGTTCTATGAAGTCAGCTATTTATGAAATTGTATTTAAATTTTTGCTTCATTTGTTTTATTGTTTTGTATTAATGTTTTAAATGGGAAAATTGAGGTATGGATTAATTGCAATAATGGAATTTTAGTTCTCAGAGGCTCTTTAATCTTACTGAATTGTTATCACAGGATGTTAAAATAAATAGGTCATTTTATAGCAGTGTTGAAAATCTGTGTGTTCAAAGCAGGTTAAATTCCCTAGATGGAGTAAGACTATAATGCCCTTTTTTCTTTATCTTGTCCTTCTGTCAAACTTGGCAAACTTGTCTCTGTTTAAATAATCTGTGAAACCGTTTTCACACTTCTCTGCAAATTGCATTGTGTTATGTCTTTTGATTCCTAATAACAAAGCTGCACAGGAGTTATAGTGGAATCTCCAGCTGTTACATCATGGAAAAAAAACCCAAAATGATAGTTTTTTTCTTCTGATCCTTAGTACTGCAGTCATTCTTGCTGATAAGCCTTCTTTGATATTTGTGCTTCAACCTTTAACAAAATGTCTCGCATTTATAATTTGGACTTTCTGTCAGTTTACTGTTTGTGGATGCAATTGAGAATTGTGCCAAATGGAGACCTCCAAAATGCTTCCTGAATTTGAAACCAGCTTAGTTTTGAAATTGCTATTTGTTCTCATTTCTGCAATAAGAAATCTTTTTAACAGGATATTAACAAAGGCTTTTGAAATCATAGTGAGTACTGAAAAGCTGGAAAATACTTTGGATCCAGTAAGATAGAAAAATAGCAGCAGTGGATGTGGCTGGTGTGAGCAGTGAAGAGGAATGGGGCAAGGGAGGCCTGATGGAAGAGTAGCAGGGAACTTCCTGCTGTAGACTGGGATCATGGCCTGCTGTAATGTGTTCAGCAGAATCATCTGTCAGGATGTAGCTCTTCGGGGTTTCAAATGGTGGGATGAGGTTGCTCAGCAGTGGAATTCCTAGATGTACACATTTACAAATGTATATGTTTATATTTTGTGGGTTGTATATTCCTAATTCACAAATGCTCCTTAACTGAAAGGTCTTACTAAGGGCTGAAAAGAAATTGAGATTAGGTTTTTTTCCTTCTATGTAAAAGCATTTGCTCTGGGTGTAACTGAAGGACATATCTATCAACTCTTAGGTACTGACACTTTGTAAAACAAAACCTGCAATTAATAATGTATGTACTTGAAATGCTGCAAAGATTTCTCTGGTAGTTTTCCTGCCAGATAAAAAAAAAAATACCTGGTCAGAACTTAAATTAAATGTAGTGCAGATAGAGAGCACATGACCCATAGAGCAGGAAGGGAATAGGCTTTTGTGGCTACAAGGTTTTAGTCCAAGATGGTGAGTGTATACAAGGGATACAGTGGTTTTCCCCAGCCACAAGTGAAATAATCAGTAATTTGGGTGAACCTCTGAGAAGTGAAGCATCAGCCACAACTCAGCACCTCTCCAGGTTTAACTGCAGTTAGTTTGACTTAGGTTTGTTGTCAAGAGCTTTGAAAACTTAACCTTCTGTAGAAGTTTAAAATTCTTTTAAAATTCTGGTTAATTGGGAACAGCTTCTCATGCAACATGGATGCAATGCATGTTTGTTGTTACTGTGAGTGATTCAGTACTGTGACCAGGGCAATTCCCTTCTTATTTTTTCAGGAGAGGCCCTGAGAGGAAAGATCACAGTCCGCAAAAACAGAAAGGATCCGCGGTCCCTCTTCATCACCCTCTCAGTGAAGGACACACAGCAGACCTACAGCCTTCAGTGAAACTCTGTCCTTCTCTGGGAGGGGTTCAATGCCAATGCTGCGTTTCACTGCTGATAACCATTCTGAAGCACCCAGAAATGGTGAACTCTTGGGTGGGGGGGGGTGTGTGTGTATGTGCACACACAAGAATATGGAAAAGTTACCTACAACTGAGATTTACAACAAAATCAGGTTCTGCTGCTTCATGTGGCGTGAGGAAAGCAAGAAGGATGGGTGTGGGTTACCTGGGACTGGTAGGTGAGAAAAAAATGAGCCTAAAGTCTTGCTGTAAGGAATAATAAATATGATCTCTCAATAATGTTTTATTCTTCCACTGGCAAAATCCTTGTATAGTATTTTTTTGTGAAAGAAGCAGATAAATTGTGCGTCAGTACACCTCAACAGTGGCTGGAAAATCCCAATGGGAATTATTTTGGAATTCCAACTGCAAGATTGCAGCAACAAAGACGGTATTTTTACTACGCTTCTGCAGTTTAAAAGTTGTACACATTTCAGTTACGTTTGTCTAAATAAATAAACCTAGTGTGATACATAATGCAGTTGCTGCTTTCCTTGTGTTCTGTGTAATTGGAAATTCTGTCTTTCCTGTGATGGCTCATTTATTTGTGCCTACAGTTTTTTTCTCTACTAACCTGTTGGGACAGAGGTGGGTGGAATTGTGTATCTTAGCAGCTTTAGGAAAAGCACAACAACCAAAAAGAAGTTGCTGGAAGGGTGGGTTTGCTTTGACTTCTTACAGAAACACTGACTCTCAAGAGTTGACTGTTCAAGGGGGTGTGTATGTAGGTATTCATTTTAATTCCCTTTAGGTTCCTTAAATGTCCTGATTAACATGTGGATGGATGTTCAGGAGCTCAGCTCACATAACAGGATTGCTCAGGTACTGATTTTAGATCCCTCAGTTTATGCAAATAGTGCAAATTATGCACACAGTTCTTAAATTCTGTCTATTTTCAGGATAGGCTTTACAATAAAAAAAAAACTTTAAAAAATGAGACAATTGCACACACAGGAAAAATGAAAGATGCAAGTTTTATTTCCCAGTAAAATCTGAGAAATGGAAATGTGCTACAGTTATAAACATAGGTGAGTCCCTGTGTGTTGCTAACACTTGTCTAACTTGGTGACATAGATCCATTTTGGTGTTCAGGCCCCTTTCAATTAGAACTTTTTTACACTTCTGGAAATTTTGTGTAAATGTTGCTGTAGAAGGCAAGAAGAGAAGAAAAAGAATGCAAAGGGAGAGTAGTGCAAAGCCCAATAGAGAGTTTATGTAGCCTTCAGTTGCAGGGCTAAAAGTTAAGCTTGAAAATGTGTAAATGCTATTTTAAAATAAAGAAACAAAACCTCCCAAGAAAAACAACTGTGCTGAGAACAGAGGATTTGGTATCATCTAGCCAGAAGGAAAATGCTCTGGAAAGACTTTAATTACTAAAGCCTGAGGAGGGTCATTTAATAAAGGCCCTGGATTTTTCAAAGAACTTCAGACACACAAGTGGACACAGATCTAATGGTGACTGTCTCACAGCTTTCTGTGGAAATAACCCATCAGTTATAGGGGGCTTTTTTCAGTCTAGCAATTGAATAATATGGGATTCATCTGACAGCACAATCAGTTATTTACATTTCCTAATTGTAACTCTTAAGAATTAAATGTTGTAGGAAACAGGATCAATGAACACTCACTTAAAGGGATTCTAATGATTGAATCTGAGGCAGAAAAGCAGAAAGTAACTGTTTATAGAGTAGAAATGCCCTTGAATTTGTCCACTGACAGATAATAATCCTTCATATAAATGTGATCCTTTATTCTATGGCACATGGTCAATGTGGCTAAAGATGCAAATAATCTGTAGGTGAATTTTAAATAAATAAACAAACAAAATAGTGTGGAAATGGCTAGTATTCTGCATAGGTCATGGAAACATTTTCTCCAGCTGGTAGGAACAAGTTGTTGATCAGTCATTGGTGTATCAGTTTTTTAAGTATATTTTAACAATTGGGGTAGCCACAATTTCAGACCTAGATTTATTGCTTTAGTGTGTGCTCCTGCATTGAGAACAGAAAGAAAAAAGTAAGTTGTAGAGAACCTAAATTTCACTTACCCTCTGACAGCATTTGTCTGTTACACCAGCTCATCTAAATTTGCAGCGCTGGATTTATTTCTTTAGCAACATTTTATGTGACAAAATACTTCTTTTCTTTTCACCGGCTAAGCAGTATCAAAATTATATATCCTATGGGTTAGATCTCTGTAACTTGGAAATTCAAATGGGGCACCTGCCTCTCTTGGACATCTGTTTTCTCCTGTTCTTCCCTCTCCTTCCCTGGTGCTGCTGTGGGCAGGTGCAGTTTTTGATGCAGAAGCAAACCCCACTGATGGCTGCTCATTCTTCACCTCATGATTCTTATCTGACACGATCCACAGCACTGTTTACTGCTGGCTCATTTCCAGAGCATCTCTTGTCTCTGGCCTTTGGATTTTTCCTGCTCTGGTGTTTTTTATTGGTTTTCATTTTTGTTTGAACTTCTAATGTTCCCTGACAGCACTCCCTTCTTTCTGATGACCAGATATGTCCTGTTTTATGCTGCTCCTTTTCTCCCTGATCCTTTCATTTGAAATGTTGAATGTGCAGCTCTGCTTGGGATTTAGATTTAGATTTGCTGTATGAATCTTCTTTGCTTCAGCAACCGGTGCTGCTCAGAGCGTGCTTGATTTGCAGGCACAGCAGAAAGGGGATGGAGATGCAGTAAGACAGATACAGACAAAGGGTTGTCACAGGTCTTGAAATGTATGAGTAAGTTGTTGTTGCTAATGGTGAACTGCCAAAGCACATTAAAAAAAATCCAATTGTATCTATAATGCATATCTAGGAGCATATAAAGAAAAAATAAATACGATTGGTAATTTCAGGTCAGTTATCAGATGCATGAAGAAATACAAAATGGAATTACAATACCTTAATGTGTAATTTCATGCATAAACAAAGCCTTTTCTTCGACATCAGAAAATTTAGGGCCCTTAATTCACTTCATCAACTCATTTTGTGAAACTTCCACTCAGCAAAGTGCAAATGAATACATGGGGGTAAAGGAATGTCTGTTTTCCAAGAGGATAAAATTTGCCTGACCCAAATTGCAGGTGGCAACTACAAATATAATGGGAAAGTATCTTCATTTGCAAAACCAGGGAACCTGCATGGTAGGTATTAGCAATGTCATGGGAGTTTGTATATGGGAGCGTTTTTGGGGTTTTTTTTTGGGAAAATATGTTTTTGCTGTGCTTAATAATGAAGTCCAGCACTTCTGAAGAACATTGCATGGACAGAAGTTTTTAATGTTTAATCCCATAGTTAACCTTTTTCTCAAGGAGTGTTCTTTATCAGCAGTTATCAATCTCTATTCATGCTGAAGCAATTTGCAGCATACTTAGCCCAAAGTCAGAGGAGTTAAGATTGACCAGTGATTCATAAGTTATTTTAATACTCAGATAAAACCTGAAGGTTGGCCTGCCTTCTACTTGCAAATCTGTGCCCAAAGTCTGTGTACTTGAAGGTAAATAACCCACCTGAAAATGGTATGGATGCTCACAGCTCTACTTATTATTTAGATGTTAATGATATGTTGGTTTTTGGGGTTTTTTTAATCTTGTCTTCTGCAGTGCTTTTAAATGTTTAGCTAAGCTGCAAAATTATCTTGCTGCTTCTACCATCAGAGAGCAGCTAAGCAAGACAAACTTAAAAGCTTCTGGTCCTTGGTTACTGAATGACTCTTCAGTGAGCACCATGCTGGGGTCTCTTAACAGGATTTTTTTGTGTACACCTCAGTTTGACCTTCTAAATTCTGTCCTGTGGGTGTGCTGTAATGAGAAAGATCCAGCTTCTGTGATCCAGAGAAAAGCAAAGCCTTGATTTCAAATAAAGCTCTGCAGAGGATTTGGAAAGCTGCTTTGGGAGATACAGCTTCTAACTGAAAATGTAGGCTGCTAGCGAGGTTTGAAGAGTTTTATTTCAAGGATGTTTCTCTGCTCTCTGTTTAATAGTGCCTGAAGTTCCCAGCAGTAATGACTCTGAGCATCTTCTGTCCCTGGTTTAAATTAGCTGAAGGAAAAATTGCAGAAGTATGTCTTCCCTGAGGTTTGTGGAATGACACAGCCCAGCTATTGCTGGCTGGAAGAGGTAGGAGGGGGAGCTGGAAGATCAAGGGTTGAAAGTAAAGGCTTGTGTGAAGACTAAAGTGATGATTTTATTTTTAGAAACCAGGTTTAGAGGTACAATTTGCTACTGCTTTTACTACATGGATTAACTGCATAGTAGCAGCATTTAGGAGTTTTCAAAGGCAACAAAAAATGAAGTTGTGGTATATATCTGAATACACACACTTAGAAAGGAATGGCAAAGACATTTTACATTTTGTTTATCCATGTATTGACAGATGTTAAAGTTGGAGAA
The DNA here is from genome assembly GCF_963662255.1 of Cinclus cinclus. Classification (NCBI taxonomy): domain Eukaryota; kingdom Metazoa; phylum Chordata; class Aves; order Passeriformes; family Cinclidae; genus Cinclus; species Cinclus cinclus. The sequence goes on along the minus strand of NC_085051.1, from coordinate 6,824,158 downwards.
ATAGTGACATCTAATTAAAAGACAAGTACCTTATTACATGGAAAGGGAAAATCTGGCTTTTAATGTCATGAGCACTGCCGACAAATTTGCAGAAAGACTTAACGTGATTAAATAGGTGTAGGAAACATCCAGTTTTAATTGCTTTTATATAACTGGACAGAAACCTGAAGTTGATTCCATTTTCCCAGTTTAGTAAAAGTTTAAACACATACTGTTTGATATAATTTTTAACCTTACATTAAATTTTTAGGTCAATCATTAACTTCACAGGGAAAACTGGTATTGGTAAATACTAATTTAATGGTATTGTTGAACAGCAAAGACAGAAGGAGAAGCCTTCCTGCTGGTGAGGTACCATGACACAGGAATTAATAATAGGATATTTTAAAAGCTCGTGGTTTTTCAGCACCTGAATGTAATGTGTAAATGTCTGTTCCCAGTTAGCTCAGAATTTTTATCTGCTTTGCTAATTCCCATATATCAAAAAAGAAAGAAACTTCATTTATATCATTTTCTGAAGGGCAAAAGTGTTACTGGGTTTCTTTGAATTATGATGCCTCCAGGTTCCAGAACTCTCTGAAGTCTTCCACGGTAAATGAAAAGGCCTCACTCATCCCACGGAAAAACTCTACCATGAAACAATCAATTTCTGGATTTATAACATTTCTACTGCTGCTCCTCTAACAACTAACCAAAGTAAAATAAAAGACTCTTAATGATAGCGATAACAAATTAAAGAGGAATAAAGCTTACTCAACATGTTAATTCTATTTTCCACTTGGGTACTACTCAAAACATCAGTGCAAACAGAGTGAGAACAAGTATGTCCCCTGGAAAGCAAACTGGCTGAAGTTAGCCTTTCACAAGTAAGAATTACAATCCAAATAAAATTATTCTCCTTGGGTTCAACTGGCAGATGCTAAAGTAATCACTCTTCACATGGTAATTTGAGAGGCTTCTCAAATTATTTTGTTTTCTTTCAAGGAAAAGCAGGTGAAACAGGGGATACCCATATTTTCAGGGTTTTTTTCTTACCTTTCTGGTATCTTGATACATGATCCCTTCCTATACAAAAGAAGGGGTATATTTTTTTTCCAGGGTGAAGTGCATTAACTGAGATAGATCACATCTATACCCCAGAGTAATGTGCAGTGAGGAGCAAGATGTGGGTGACTCAGGTACTTAGAGGATACCCACATCTGGGAAATTATCCTTGTGAAAACCTTTCTCATAAATATATTCCAGTGCTGATGGAATATAATCTGTGCCAGGTGTGCTCCTCTTGGGATTACTGCACCTGGTTTAATTTTGCTTACCACTTGAGCAGGTGATATTCATAGACCAGAATTACAAATAAATAAATAAATAAAAGCTGTAAAATTGACATAGTTCATCCAGTATTGTCCAAACAAATTAATACTCACTGGCTTCACTCTTCAGAGCCATCACTCTCTGATTGTAGTACTTTTCATTATAAAGTCAGTCTTGCTAAGAATTTCAGCTTCTGCTCCTATGTCCCTGAGTGTTGGAGACTGCATGGATGAAAGAAAGAGCTCTTTTCCAGGAGGAAAGGTGAGCTGGTAGGAGGCACACCAGAAGACCAAAGGTCCTGGGGGACACAAAGAGCTCCACTGGAGTGTTAATCCACTTTGAGTAATGATGGTTTAGGCAATTAGGCCTGAAATACAAGTAGGATTCAGTAAGTAGAATTGAATTTTGATTTAACTTTCTGATGGGTTATGCAAAGAGAGGAGCACTGAAAAGAGGGAATTTCTTAATAATATTGACTCCTGTCACAGCACTGGACATTCTTGGAGCAAAGGCTACTCAACTGGAAAATTGGATATGAGGAGGAGGAGGAGGAGGACTTCTCTGTGACTCAGATGTTAAACTGTGCTGTACTGCTTGCTTGGGAACTAATACAAATCCTTGCATTGAGGAGGAAAAGCAGTGCAGAGTTAAGTTTCTTGCCTCATCCTAATACATGCACTGATGTTAATTTTGGGAGCATTGTGCCTTTAGAACAGTCACAGCCCTTGTGTTTGTGGAGACCCCAGAATGGATTTGGCTTAGTGAATAACAGATGTTATGTAGTGTCCCCAGAGGTAGAAATAATGCTGTTACCATTGGTTTGGAGTGACTTTGACCTCCTTTAGGGTAACAATGACCTGGGCTGAGCACCCTAGTGGGGATGGGTATCCCCAAGGTTTTTAACTTCTCACCTGGAACAAGCCAAGGTCCTTTGCAAATGACAGTAAACCACAGCAGGGAGCACACTGCCAGCTGAGGAAAGTGGAAGAAGTGGGGGTTTAGTTAACCAAGGTCATTTAATGTTGTCAAAAACAGAGGATGTTGAGGTAAAAATGACAAGCTTCTGTAATTATCAAACTATTCAGCTCTGATCAAAGTTTTCTGCCATGACTAGGGATTTTAATTATTTTGTTGTTGCTGTGATGAAACTTAGATTTATATTTTTACAAGTTTGCCTTTCTGAATGCAAGCTTCTCAAAAACTTGAAGGCAACCTCCTTTGTAGTGCCTTAAATTAAAGATAATTTAAGATTGTTTCCTCTAAAACAGACTTCCTGAACATCATTTCTTCAGAACAGTTTGATCTGTGTTTTAATATTTAAAAGATATCATGCTTTTTCTCATCTTCCTATGTTAAAAAGCCTCACAAGCAGATGATGTGGTATGAGGGTGGGAGTGAATACTCCATCTTTCATGGCTTTCACATTACCTTTTAATCCATTGTTTTGCTCAATTCTTAGGTTAAAACCTAAACACAACTTGTGGTTAAGGAATACACCATGGAGTTAGGGTTGTGGCTGAGCCTATCCCTTAATGGAATTTTGTGGTTTTCACACTGAATTGTTCTTCTGAATCAGATATTTCATGCCTGATTTATTCATTCTTGTGACAGTTAATTACTTCTGAAGTAATTGAGACATTGTTGAAGGAAGTGGAGCTGTCAGCAGGAAAACCTCCACAAAATCAATATTATAACATCATATGGCACAGGCTGCCCAGAAAAATTTAGGATGCCCCATCCCTAGAGGTGTCCAAGGCCAGGTTGGATGGGGTTTGGAGCAACCTGGGACAGTGGAAGGTGTGCCTGGCAGGGGAGTAGGAACAAGATCAACTTTAGGTTTCACACCAAACAATCCTCTGATTCTCTGATCCTGTAGTCTGCTCTTGTACTTGCCATCTGAAAACTTGGCTTCAGTCAGTGGAGTAAGCAAGAAACGGCTGTGCTCTTACCCCAGTCCCACCATTTTTCTGCTCACATGGATTTATTCCTAGCAAGAAATTGTCATGACAGACTACAGAATTGAGAAAAGACTTTTAAAGAACTTAGATGGGAGTTTATTAGGTTTGTGACAAAGTGCTGCTCTTTGATATGCGTGTCAGAACGTCCTTGCTTTTCTTGAGTTCTGTCATTTGCTCCTCTGGGACCATTCTGTGCTTGAATGTTTTCAATAAATTCCCATGTTTGTACCTCATGTTAGAGCACTGACAGCAAAATTAAGCCATTCTGTTAGTCAGAATGGCCAGCTAATATATTACAAATAAACCTTGTTTTCAGTAGGTCATTGCCAATCAATCTGCTCTTCACCATATTCTAATGTTGCTGGCTGTATTTTTAAAACACTGAAGTGTACTGATCCTTTGGAAGAGGGTAATACATCTTTTCAAATAACCTTCCCCATCTGCATTCATTATTTGATATGTGCAGCTGTTATTATTCAGGGAGGAGGGGAAGTGATCAAGCATCAAACTTTTAATTGTTTGAAGCGTGCTATGCCCTAAGCAACACCTCACCAATATCTTTGGAAAGGTGGTCTGGTGGAGAGCCAGAGGAGCTGAGGCACTGGGTAGATGTATCATATCCTTTTTTGCATAAAATACTTTAAATACATTCTCTTTCCAGAATGCCTCACCTCTACCTGTCTTCCATAACGAATAAAAACTTAGATGGGGTTAGCCAAGTGTAATTTACTATTTCTCTAGAGATGGAGCTGAATTAAGGAGAGAAATGCATAATCCTAGCTGGTAGCAAGAGTGTAGGTGACAGGAAAAGTTAATAAAAGGCAATAAAATACCTACCTGCAACTTGGTAAAGTGATTACCTCAACCTAGAGCAGCATGTGGTTTAAGAAAACATCACCAGATCCTATTACATTTTCCACATTTCACAGAAGCCTCTGCAGGTCATATTTCTCTTTCCTCCCCACTCCCTGCAGCCTGTTGCAGCTCACACTGTGCAGTTATTTTTCATGCTCAGTAGCATGGAAATAGAAGGGAGAGAGATGAGCTGTCACCTGGAGGATTTTTGCAGGGAGTTACACATGGGTCTGATGAAGGGCCAGGGGAGAGATGGTGCAGGTGACATTTCATCTTTCTGCAGTACATTCCAGACACTACGGGTTGCCCTAGCTTGCTTCCCTCTGACTGTGTGGGATTTGAGATAAATAAACCACAGGGGTTAATGCCATCTTGCCGTGGGTGTTAACACTATTCTGGCTCCAAGTCGGAGCTTTCTGTGTTTGAATGTTCAGTGGTAATCACACCAAAAGTAAATACTGAGTATGCACATGCCCCTCTTTTCTGCCTGGGACTGCCCAAGGGGAAGCCGTATGTTCAAGTCCTCCTGCCTCTTGTATCTAGATCTGAGTTTTGAAGGAGGTTGTGGTGGCCTTGCTAGCCTAAAAAAAAAAAATTAGAGATTCTGGATCAGCCCTGCTTGAACACTTCTGACTTTGTCAGCTGATATCAGGAGCTGCTGGTAGCTTTCAGATCATCTCTGCAGAAGGAGCAGTTCTGTTTTGCAGACCTTATTACTGCTTGTCCTTGGAATGTACATTCATTTCCAGTCTGATTCTGGCTTTTTTCTTTCCCTGTATGCTCCCAAATTGTGATTGTCTCAAAATTGAAGGGTGTGTTTGTGTGCTCCTTTGCTTTCTGGGGGCTTTTCCCCAGGATCAGTGCTGTGTGGTACCTGGAATTTGCTCCTCTGCCTGCTGCAGACCAGCTGACTTGTGTCCTCTGTGCCTGAAGAATAACCACTAATAATTGTCAATCCCAGCAGAAAGTTGGAGAAAGGAACATATGGCCAAGTTCTGTGAAATTCTCCAGGCAAAAATCTCCAGACATCAAAATCAATTTAATTTGTCTGTCTAAATGTTATTGCTCAAAGTTGAGTAATGATGTGTTGCTTGAAGATGAGCAAATTGGGTAGACAGAGGCAGGAGCCATCCTCTAGATCTAAGATATCTTTGTGTTGTCAATTTTGTAACAATTCTTCTAAAGCAGTGAAAAATTTCCTCTGACACAGGAGAGATGAGAGTGCTGACATTGAAATAATTGGTTGGTCCAGGTGGTTATATTGCAGATATCTGGGCAGGCATAACTTGTCTGGGGTTTGACCCTCTGGCTCATCATCCCCATGGCCATTCCTTTGTTGGGGACTATGGGGAGAAGGCAGCACAACCCCTCTTGTCTCACTTGACTGGGTCCTACACCCATGATGAGGTGGCAGAATGGAAAAGCAAGTATTTCCACTGTCAGGAAGTCCCTTTAAAAGATATAATCTCACTAAATCTTTACCATCCATCTGCCCCAATTGCAATTAACAATGTGTTTATGGAGGATGTGTTTATGATTTTAAGAGAGATGTTATTGTCACCCTGCAGGTATGTGTACAAAAGGCTTCTCTCAGATTTTTGTATCAGCTTGGAGAGAACTGAGGTGTTAGTCTCAAAACACTTTAAACAGAGAGAATAAGAAAAGGAGAAGGGAAATAAAAATGCCTAATAGAATTCCTAGTGTCACTCAGTGAAACACCAGACTGGTAGCTGTAATCCAAAGAGATACAGTTCTGCAACAAGGGCACCTGGAGATGCTCAGATGCCAAGTGTCACCAAAGTCCTAAATGTGCAGGCTCCATCCAACAAAGAAGAATTTGATGCAGTATCTTATTTCCTCAGAAACTGTGCAAGGTGGACTGGAAGTAATCACAACCCCTTCATCATACCTTGTCAAGGGATGAAAGTGTATTAAATTATTCTTTTTAGTTGAAACATTTATGAAAATGTTAGGAGTATCTCCCATGGAAGTTACTGGAAGTTTGGGTTAAGGTATCACAACTACTTTAAAAAGTATTATGTGCAAGAATTTCTATTTATGACTGTCGTGGGTTGTCTTTCAAAAATTATAACATTATTTTGCTTTTACAGCATCTGAAATAGAGAACATATATGCAGAGGTACATGAAAGAGGACATCAATCACCGTATTGCACACCAAACACACATCACCAAGCAATATTCTTCTAACTTTAAAATAAAATCATACAGAAAAAGTAAACCTCATAAGGTATAGCCATATAAAAATGAAGAGTACAATAACAATGGTAATCATATTGATGAAATATGAGAATTATGCTTCAAATATGTGAATTTTGAATTATATTTTAGTATGTTTAAATTATATGCAAACTGGTAGTTGCAATGGATAGTGCTACCATCTCCCTGAGCCCCAGTAAACTGATTTGCTTATAAGACTGCTAAGTTCAAACTAAAAAACTAGAGTTTGTTTTCTGGCTCAAGTTATGTGAAACCTCCTCCTGGCTGCCAACATAACCATATCCTCGTGGTTGTGCCTAAAATGAAGATGTCTAATAGGTTTTGAAGTTAGTTGCCTAAATACTTTAATCCCAGATTACTGGGGGCTACTGAGAGGTCACACAAGGTAATATGAAATTGGATGGAGTCCTTGGAATCAGAGCTGATCTCAGAGGAGATATTGCTGAGCAGGAGCAGAAAGGATAGAGATTGCTGCCCATACTCATTCAAACTGCCAGTTGAAGCTATGTCCAATAGGTCACCCTGGGGCTTGTCCAGTCTCACATCATCCTGGATAAGTTCCTCCCTTTTCCAGTTCATTACTGCCTGCATGAGCTGGGCCTGTTTGTCTGCTTCTTTAGCTGCAAAAGAGTAATGATGGTATTTAGCTGTATTTTGTTAAGTTCTTGGCAATGTGATGAGAAAACATCTTTTGAGTGTCCCAGATAAATGGGGCTTTATTGGGAAAGGGTAAAGAAAGATTAAATGAAAAGGGTACTTGGGCTAAGCTGACAACTGAAGTACCTCTGGTGATCCTTTTTTTTTTTTTTTCCATTTCTTACCATCTCACTGACAAGAATATGAGTGAGCTGAGAATCTTGATAAGAAAATCATCTTGACACTGAAGTCAGAGTTCAGTTTTCCGTTATCTTAGATAGTGGATCACCTTGAATTTTTTGTATGACCAAGGCATTAAGTATATTTAGAACTCATTGTTGAAGCTACACAGAATTTCAGAAAATGAACATAGGAATTAACTAAGTGATCATTTAAACAATGAATCTTGTACCTTGGGAGAACAGTGTCATTTTAATTGGAAATTTATGCTCAAGGGAATGCTTAAACCTGATTTCAGTATATGAACTGATGGAGTCTTACTTGCTTTTGCAATTTTTAAGCAATTCAGTGCCTTTGATTAAAACCAAATACCCTAAGAGGAATGCACAGATCATCTGAGGATATTTAAGTTTTTCTATTGTGAATAATGTTGGAGTTGTCTCTCCAGAATTAAAATGGAAGGGATGCTGCAAGTCAGGTCCAGTTCAGCATGACGAGATCAGCACTGCGGGGTCACAGAGATGGTTCTGTGCTCAGTGAGGTGCAGACACTCTGGGATTATGGAGCTCTGACAAGCAGCTGAGGGGGCTGTGAGTAACAGCCACATGTACAGCTGTAAGCCAGACTCTCTGCTGTGATGTCACAGCCCCTCTGAGCCATCTGACAGTGTAATGGAGCTGAAAAGTGGTTGTGTAATGCATCCCTGTCTCCTGCTCCTCAGCCTCAGGGATGCTCCCAGCTGCACAGTGCTGGCATTCCCAGCACACTCATAGCTAAGGCTCAGACCCCAGGATAGGGGCTCTCTCTGGATTTACACTGGAGCTCTGCTGAGGAGGGCTGGAAATGTTTCCACCGGTGTATTCCCACAGAGCTGTTCCAGGTATACTGGGACCACTTTGATTCACAAAGGGCAGTCGTGTCCTCCAAAAAGGTAGCCCAGTGAGAGAAGCTGTAGCTGAAACCTAATTCTTAACATTTATTCTGCAGCCGAAATAATGTTAAATTTAATTTATTACCTGAAAAGTTTACTGCCTATGAACATCCTACAAACCTCTCACTGACTTAGTCTTACATCCCAATACTGGGTTGTCTCAACCCTGGGCAGATGTGTTTCTTCAACTGGCACTCTGCAAGATGGAGGGTGGGATTTTTTCCATGCTGACAGAGGGATCACCATTTTGTTATCTCTGTATCATAATCATACCCACTTCACTATGCTGGGGGATTTCCCCTTTCACAGTGTAAGAGGAGAAAAATTAAATGTGAAGAATCCATGCCTAAACAAAGTTAGAATTTCCCATGAAAGACCACGGAAAGCATTTAAGGTTTCTTTGGGTCCTTTTTTCCCAATCAGAATCCAAATTTCTGTCATGACTGCCTTGTGAAACACTGAAGCAGGTACATTATGTACCACATTAACGTTTTTTCTTTAAATGGGACCATGTAGTCAGTGTTGCTGACCCTGCAGAAAGTTCACACAGCCTCACAGGGGTGCATGCTGTGATTTTTGCTTTTGACTCAAAAGTCAGAAGTGAATAAGGCAGAGAGTGAAAGGTGTTAAAATGGACTGGCTATCTGCTAGAATCTGGTCTGTGGAGTGGGTACTCGGGGTGTACTCGCAGGACACCTGCTTGGAAAATCAACTTTCTCTCATTTTGTGATATTTGTGATATTTTCTTTCCAAGTTTCTGATCACGAGTTCAAACCTTCATGTGGTATTTTTACATTATACAAGTGACAGAAATACCACAGTTTGAAGAATTCTATTTTCAGGCAGTGTTGTTTAGAGTGTTAATCTCTGTTAATATTGAAATTTAGCTGAGTTGATGCTTGATGGCTCAACACTGAATCAGTGTGCCAAGCAAACCCACCTCTGCAGGTGGTTTGGGCACTTTTTTTGCAGGTGAAGCTTCCCTGTGAATGTGCTGTGATCGAATGTCCCCCCATGTCCAGTTCCTTGTCCCCGTTTCCCTGTCCTGCTCCATCTGGCATCGAGTCTGCTGCTACTCTGAGCCAGGATCTGCTGCTGCCCCAGCCTCTCTGACCCTTGGTTGCCACAGCCCCTGTCCACTCCCTCTCTCAGGATTGTGCTGAGACTAAGGTAAAGTGACCAGGTTGATGACATCCATGGGTTGCTCTGCACAGAATTTCTGGGTGTGTTGCTTCTGCAACAGACTCAGCATGGATTCAACGAATCTTCCCTGTCTCTTATTTGTCCTGACACAACTTATTGTGTATTTGTACAGTTGGAAAAAATTACTGTTCTTAATCCAGTTTTGAGCACCACTAGATCAAAGAGAAGTATTTTTATTTTGTTTGCAATGTAAGGGTAGGTGCAATTTCATCTGAAGAGGGGGATGTGTTAAGATCAGTGACTGGGCTAAGCTAAATCTGGAGTTCACTGTGGCACAAGAAAAAAAAATCCTTGACTTGATTGCTTACAGGTAAATAATGGAAATCTATTTAGAGCTCTAAACAGCATCTACTTATCAATTTTTCATTAAATATATGTGGGGTTTTTAAAAAATTTTTTAATTCCCTGTTCTATTGCAAAGCTGTGGTTATGTCCTACACTGAGATTATGCCCTGTGATTAAGGCAAATGTCTGGACAAATGAAGAAACATGTACATCTGGGGAAAATAGCTGTTAGGACCATATATGCCTGGCCAGTGGTGCAGAAATTTCCTCCAGATGCTTCTGTTTTTCCCCCACCTGATCCCCCTTTCTTTTAATTCTGTTATTTACAGTGGTCTCCAGAGAAGAAGTTAAACCTCTATATGAATTGACTCCTTTTACAATAAGGATACCAGACTTTGATAATTATCTGATAGTCTAGGGGCTATCCAGTGGGTTATGTGAGTTAAGGCAATTGGGAAGTGTACAGGAGAGCTAATAAATAACAGGATGAGCCTGAGAAATTTCACGGGATAAAAATAACAGGTAATTATCACCTGAAAGCTTTTTGCAGTCTCTTCATTATTTGAATGTAATTAACTGAGAGAGGCAAGGTATTGCAGCCTGGTAAGGTGAATCTTGGCCTTAAGAAAGGGGCTATGCTCTTTGCATGGGAGAACTGTTCAGCGGAATTAGGCCTAGACAATTTTTTGCATATAAATATAATGAAAAGGGAAATATAAGAAATTGAAAATGAAGAGTCCCTTGGCAAGGTCTGGCTTATTGACATCTGCTTTTACTGGTGTATGTGTGTAACTCAGCTGAGTCAATACAATATTGTTCTTGGCTTTGCGTTATATAGATTGCTGTATCACAATGGTATAAGACCATTTTTGGCTATGAGAAAGGGGTTATGCGTGCATGAAAAGGGTTATTCTCTTTTTTTAAACTTCTCCCTGTTATCCAGAACTGTAATTTCTCTGCGAGATGCCCACGCCCTGGGTGAGGGCAGGTTTATGGTGCTCGGCGAGGAGGAACATGTGTGCATTTCACAGCCATGGCTTAGCACCGCTGCTCTGACTGCCTTCAGGCTGTTCAGTCCCGATCTGAAGGGGGTGTTTAAAGGCATTCCCCGCGGACCCCACGCTCATCCTCACTATTGTATTTGCCTTTTATGTTTCAGGGAGAAAAGAGTGCAAATGGCCTTGCGCTATGGAGAACTCCCGTCAAAGGGGTTTTCCTTGCGTTTGCCGCGATTTCCCTGCCGCAAAAACAACAACAACAACAGAAAGAGCCCGAGGAGAGGAGGGAAGAAGGAAACCTCCGCTCCCGCGAGGTGCACGGATTAATGTGCTGTGGGAATCGCTTCCCGGAGCAGGCTGTGGCTGCACAGGGAGGCATTTGAGGAGGTCGCAAAGGCTGCGGCTTGCGGTCATGGGAGAGAGCGGCGGGGGGAGCAGGGCGCAGGTTCTTCCTGCGGCTGCCTCCGTCCCTTTTAGGCAAACTTTCCAGAGGGAAGGGAGGAGGAAGATTTAAGATCAATAGCTGCGATGTTTAACTCCGGCATAAAGAAGCCAGGTCTGGGGATTTTAGCGCAGGGATTAAAACTGCATGGGTGCCCGTGGGCGTGTTTGGGGAGTTTGTGGAGAGGTGTCATTGTTTGCTCCTGTCGTGACTTGGCTTTTTTCCACTGAGGCGCGGCACGAATGCGGCATAAAGCCAGGAAGGTGCCTGTGTTGAGGGAACGGGAGGGAGTGGGGAGGCGGCGAGCACCTCCGGAGCCCCCGAGCAGGGCCGGGGGTCGGAGACAGCCCCAGACCCTCCGCCGGGGCTTCAGCTCCGCCGCCTTCCTTCGTCTATTTGCTTCTCTGCAAAGAAGGGGCAGGGGAAGATGAGAGATGGCCAGCGAGGGGGGTGGGGGGAATAAATCAATTGCTGTTTTTCATCTTTGACAAAGTAATTAAGACTCGTTCGTCCGCTCCGCGGGCCGGTGTGCGGGCAGCCCTTCCCCCGAGGGGGAGGCAGCGCTCGCCGGTCCCGAGGGGCTCCTCCCGGGAACACAGGGGCTGGATCCCCCTCTCGGGAAAAGGCAGCCAAGGCTGCTGTATTCCTTCTGGGAAGAAAACAGGGATCCCTCCAGAGAGACGAGTCCCACGTCGAGGGTGGGTGACTTGCCCAGAGCCGGGAGGGAAGGAGGTGCTCGGTGTGAGCTGCAGACTTTATCTGCTTTTCATTAATCCCTTGGTGCCCGATGTGGTTCGCCTGCGGGACAGGCGTTCGGGAGGCACTGTGACAAAGAGCTCCGAAAAAAATAATTTGAATAAACCCGACGGCTGCTAACTTGGGCGCTAAACTCTCACATGGGAGGAAGTTGGTTTGGTTTCCAAAAGAACCGTACATCCCAACTCAGACTTTGGACCAAAGCAGGTGTTTCCAACCCAGATCGATGTGATAAGGAAGGGCTGTACGGCCCCGAGGGCCGGCCACGGACGGGTAGGACAAAGGAAAATGTTTGAAAACCGAGCCGTGTTTATCCGTGGGTCTCCCTCTCCCAGGAAAGGATCCTCGGCTCCGGTGTTCAGCGGGAGCCGCCGGGCGTGCCCCTCCCAGAGCTTTCCCTGGGGTACAGGAGAAAGTGAAGTGCTCTTGACTTTTCAGAAAGGAAAGGAGATCGATTCCCTTTTTTCAGGGGTGAAACTTCGATTTCACGCTTCAATGCTGATGGAGAAAGCAAAAATATAGCTTGGAAAAGAACGTGAAGAGCGAGTTTCCCGGCTTTTGGAAAAACAAAATAAGTCAACCCGGTGACTCTCGAAGACGTTTAGCGGTCCTCCCGACCAAAATATCACTTGGACTACTGCTTGTCGCTTTTAATTCGGCCCGTGCCTTTCGAGGTATTAATGCAAACTGCAGGTCAGCACGGCTGAGCTAATGACCAGATCTCTCTGCGGCTGGAGGATGCCTCGAGAAGGAAACGCTGGAAAACACCACCAGCTTCTCCCCTCCCTACTAAAGCCAGCTTCCGTGAGCGCCCCTCGGTTCCTGAATAGACCCGCGGAGAGCGCAGGGAATTACGGAATGGCTTGGCTTGGAAAGGATCTTAAAAGTTCATTCAACTCCACTGCGCTCCTGCCGTGGGCAGGGACACCTCACACGAGACCAGGCTGCTGTTCTACGTGACAGAACAGAGGTAGTAAAGTTACTTTAAACACAGGAACGTACAACAATGCACAGATTCTGAGTGTAAAAATACCTGTATGTGCATGTTGTAGTTGTATATCTACGGTATGGGCAGCCCCCGTGCTCGAAGATCACGAGTTAAGGACAGCTGTGCTGCGAACGTGCTCTGGAGCTCTGCTGGGAGCCCAGAAGCATTTTTTTTCAGCTGCGAGATTGACCGGTCTTTTCGGCGAAAACCGATTTTCGCCGTTCTGCTTTGCTGGCCCCCAGCTCCTCGGCTTTCGTGGGGCTGTCAATAATGGTGGCGAGCGAGTTTCGGCTGCCACCGCAGTGCCGAGCTGTCACGGAGGAAGCCGGGGCTGCAGCTCCGCTGGAACAAAGCTGTCCTGCCCTGTCCTGCCTTGTCCTGTCCTGTCCTGCCCTGTCCTGCCGGGGGTGGTGGCACCGCGCAGCCAGGGGCTGCTCTGTAGCATTGGCCGGGCCACTGCGATTTCTTTTTTTTTTTTTTTTTTTTAATTTATTTCGTCCGCTCAGACAAACGCTCGTAACCTGTAAAAGCAAGGACGCAGAAGAAACGCGAGTGGTGCTGGCGAGTTCAGCGCCCTCCTCTCTCCCCTCCCCTCCCCTGCGCTCTGCTTACGCTAAAATGTGAAATGCTCTCCGGAGAAGCTGACACCAGCAGGGTCTATGCGGATGAACAGCGTCGCTGACGCCGAATCAAACGGGAAGGTTGCGTAAGGGGCATCCCGATTTGTCAGTGCGCTTTTAATTTTTTTTTTTTTTTTTTGTCGGCGTGAACAAAATTATCTTGTGCTCTACAAATCTTTGAGAAAGCCCGTCAAGTAGCAAATCACACCTACAAGAGGTGATTAGGTGTGAAATACTTCGTTGCAGAAACGATTCTCAGTTAACACCTGACTTTTAATGGCGTGTAATCCCCCCCCCCAATTATCAAACATAAATGCTTTGATGGGTGAGGGAAGGACACCAATAACTTTAGGATTGTTGCCGTCATCTTTGCTCGCACTTAGCTGCTCTTCAGACAGTTCTGTTGAAAGAGAAGTTTGATTTATCGTGTGTATTGTTTAAATTTGAGTTTCCCCCGTGAGGCACAGTAAAAATAGATGCTATAATGCAATTTCGTGCAACGAGACCAAGAAAGACACAATTTAAATGCATTTGTGTACTTTATACGTAGTGGACTTCTCACTCCTTGTGTAGATATGTGGTTAGACACAAAACTGATTATTTTTATGGGTTTTTTTTAAATATCCATGTATGTGGATATATAAATTGATAACATGCATAAACAAGCTGTTATAACATCTGATCGGAGAACTTCAGAAATGCAGATTTTAAAAAAGGAGCTGGATTGCACTACAGTGAGAGGGAGGAGGAAGAGGAGTAGAAATTGAAGGTTTGCCCCCATTTCTCTCTTGCCTAGGGTGCAGTAGTACGTGTTTCTCACATGTTCCCTCTAATTACCGGCAGGAAAGTTCTGCCGTGCTCCGGCTGGCTTTGGTTTAGGAATCAGCCCCTATATGAGTCACAAGGAACACGCAATGCCACTGCCGCGTGAGTGACAGCCAGCCGGCGCTCCGGCTTCTCGGTGTCCCTTTAAAATCTGAAACCAAGGGGGATGATTTATCAAACTCTTATTATCAAGAAAATGTCACACGAAGGGCACCTTGCTATGCACTGACGCAAACCCAGTCTTTCCCAAGGAACTATAGAAAGCTTTGGTCTGAACTGGGTAAAATCCAGTCTGACAATTGCCTGTACTGCTCTTTTCACCTCTATCGGCTCCGTCTGTGGCTATTTAAGACATGGTAAGTGCTTGCTTGCTTCTCCTCGATACCGAGAAGGGCTGGAGGAGCAGAGCGGAGCGGGAGCTGTCCGCGGACGGGGTAGGGATGCTGCGGGGCACGGGGCGAGCGCAGGAGAAGCGGTGGTACCCAAACCGCACCAATTTAATGACCTTATCCCTGGTGCCGGGAGAGTGGGATTACGATGGAGGGAAAACTTGCAGCGGAAATGGTGACGGGGAGTTTTGTGAGACACTCTGAAAAAAGAAGGGGTATTTGTAAAGCTAACACTAAACCGATGGAAAAGGTAGGGCTCGCCTGCAGGTTGCTTAATGTATAAAATGGAGACACGTTTTAAACGGTAGTTTTAAACTGGAGGGAAAGCTAGAGGTGAGTGTGGGAGTGTCGTCAGTAATCTATTTAATAGTTAAGGGAATCTTAAATAAGATCTCTAGCATTATGAGTCGGAAACAAGAAGAATAGGGAAAAACTACTGTTAGTGGCGTTAATCCTTCTGTGGCAGTGCGGTTATGTTTTGGGGTTTTTTTGCATTTCAGTCTCTTGCTTTGAAGTGTAGCAGCCACCTCAGAAATGTTCACCGGCACTATTTCACTTGGTTTTTAACATCCCCTGTTGCCTATAGGGCAGCTTGTCTCTTGCTCATATATATATTTTTAAAAAAGTCGATGTGCATTGTTGAATGACAGAAAGGAAATGGGGCGTAAAATTAAAGAATCTTTCTACACTAGTGATAGGGAAGGGAGTATCGTACAGTCGTGATGTGAAATCTAACGAGGTCTGGCGGTGCAGTGCTGTAGAAACACTTATTTAAACTTGAATTACTGGTTTGCAGATGCTGGTGGTGGTTTTTTGTTTGAGGTCTGTTGTTTGGGGTTTTGGGGAGTGGTTGGTTTTTGTTTGTTTGTTTGTTTATGTGTGTGTGAGTACCGTACTCGTTTTTCCCTCGGAGTATTAACGTTGAATGGGAGGGCAAGCAGGCGAGCCGTGGCTCCTCGAAATTCTGCAACACTCCTGTATCCTGATTTTCTGGCGCATGCGTTTCCTGCACGAGGGGGAAAGTCGTATATTCTCCGCAGTGCCAACACTTCTTTTTTTTTTTTCCCCCCTCTTCTTCTCCTTTTGGTAAAATATGTGACGTTCTCATTTTAGGATTACGCCAGTCAAAGGGATATGAGCAAGCAGCTTGTGAACAATCCTGAAGCGGCGCCTCCCGGACCCAAAGAAGGTGCGGGAGTTGCAAGAATCAGCCCCGAAAATGACCCGCAAAACGCCACGGCCAGGCTTCCCCGGTCACTCTCGAACGACAGCAAAACACTTTGCTCCGAAGAAGCGAACCCAAATGATTTTGAGAGGACCAAAGTCGGGATCTGCAAGCTCAGCAGCACCCCGGTCCAAGCCAACTCCACCCTCCGGAGGGAATCTGTGGAAACCTTTCCCTGCAAGCCTAGCCCCGGGCCAGGGATCGTCGGGCAAGCTGCGATCCCTCATTGCAAAATTCCCGCTTTGCAAAGCACAGACGGGGACGCTGCTCTGAGCCTTGGCAAGAGCACGCTGGAGCAAAACAACGCCAAGGGCGCCTGGGTGACCTTGAGCCAGAGCACCGTGGTGCTGGGCACAGATGGCAACACTTCGGTTCTTCCTGGCACACTGGAGGGGGTGAGTCGTCTCCTTACAGGTTTGCCTTCCCCCGCTTCAGCTCCCGGGAGGTCTTTGCCGCTCAGCGCCGATTTGGGGTGGAAGTTCTAGAATCAGGGGCGGATGAGTCGGGGATGGGGCTGTGCCGCAGGGAGGAGGGAGGGAAGAAGGGGACAGAGGATCTTAGACCCAAAGCTGAAGTGCTGGCGAATGCTAATGATGTAATAGCGGTACAAAGGGAGCGTCCTGTGTAATTCCACCTGCCGTGCCTGTAGGTGCACCCCGGCTCGGACCCGCCGTGAGCGGGTGTTCACATTCTTACACTCCTCAGCACGAGGTCTGATCCTGTCCCCAGCGCCCTTCCTTGCCCTTCCCCTCCTCAGGCTTCTCCGCCTGCCCAAATCCCCGCGGACCGCGTGTCTCGGACGCTGTAACCAAGAATAGGGCGAAATAAATCAGCCCAATGCCATCCGAGGTGATGCCTCCGGCGGTGCGAGGCAGGGAAGGTGTCGCTCCCCAGGCTGTCCCTGTCCTCCTGCCTATCCGCATTCACCCTGGAAGCGGGGCGGCGTTCCTGCGGTAAAAGGAATTTCCACTTCTGCGTGTGCTAGGAGCCGGCTGTTGGTCCTGACCCTCCAGAGGCCACCGAGGGCTTCCAGCCCCAGGAGAGGCGATGGGACCTGCCTCCCAAAGGGACATCAGGAGCTGGGCCACCCACCCCGAGCGCTCTGTGGAGGGCCATGCTTTAAACCCCTCTTTCGTTGTTGTGTTTTTGGGGGTGGTGGTAGTAGTGGTGTGTGGCTTATTGGGTTTTTTTTGTTTGTTTGTTTGTTCGGTTGGTTGGTTTGTTTTGTTTGTTAAACAGAGGTCTGACGGGGGCTGAAGGGTTTCCCACCGGTGAAGCCGGCAGCACCTCTGCGCTTGTTTGCTAAAGTGGCTGGTTTCCCCTCTCTCTCTCTTCCCCCCTTCCTCCTTTTTCCCCCCTTTAGGAAGACGATGTGGGGGATGAAAATAAAGCCCGAGGGAACTGGTCTAGCAAGCTGGATTTCATCCTCTCCATGGTGGGTTATGCAGTGGGGCTGGGCAATGTCTGGAGGTTCCCGTACCTGGCCTTTAAGAATGGGGGAGGTATGATGGCTTTTTCCTGTCTCTCTACCTGCAGTACCGTACGGGTCTGAGCCAGTCCCTGCCTTTTGGCCAGGGAGAAACACGAGGGAAGCGGGGTCGGCGGCTTCCTATTGCCGGGCAGCCAGTCCCGGCAAGAGCCGAGGTGCGGGGGCATCTTCAGACTATCGGACAATCGGTGAAACATCTGCCTGCGTTCTGGGGGGCTTTTTTATTGTTGTTGTTTGCCTTATTTTTTTGCTTTAGTTTTGTTTGTTTGTTTGTTTTATGGTCACCTCTGAAAGCAGGAAAACTGTGACGAGGTTTTCCTTCAAAGGTATCGCTTTCCTTAAAAAAAAAAATAAAAAAAAAAAAATCTGCAATTAGTGCTGGCCGGAGAGGGAGGCAAACGAAGAGGCGTGTTGATCACAGAGGCAGGGCTCCGTAAGCCAGCTCACCTCAGTTACACACAGCCGGGGCTGAATCTGCAATCGGTGGGATGGGGAAAGAGGAGGGACTTTGCAGTCGGGATAGAAACAAGAGCACGTTTGATCCCGACTCGAGACATTCCGTTATTTCGTGAGGTTTGAGGGAATTGTTTTAAATCTCTCCGTGATCGACTGAAAAATAATCGTTTGAAATAGTGTATGTCGATCAGCTGGATGGAGGAGAAGTCGGAAGAGGTTAATAGTTTACAAGGAGAAGAAGAACTTTATTTACAAGGGTTCTCTTACCAGAGGTTCTTACTGGAACGGGGAACAGGTGAATGTTACTGGATGCAATCCCTTGCAGCTGTAAACCCCTTCCCTCTTCGAAAGGGCTCTCAGCAGAGGATAGTGGTGCTATGATAATCGAATGCAGTTGTGCTGAGCCCGTGAAAGCCCTTTTCTGTGAGGGACGAGGCAATTTTAAAGAACTATTTTTAAATGGTGATGTTTTTTTTCTTCCTTTTCATTTTGCACGCGATAACTTCTAAGCGGGAGGTGTTAAACACTCGTTTAGCAATAATGAGTATTTACTGTCTGGAGGAAACAGTAAATGGAAACGTAGAAAGCTGATACGCTTCTTCTTGCCCCACCACTGCCTCCTGCCCCGCCGGGAATAGATAAGAAACCGAAAAATTTTAATAGAAAAATGTCTTGACTAAGATGTCCCCAGTATCACGGGGTGATTCAGGTTGCTCTCTCTTCTCTCCCCCTGCCCCCCCAAGGTGCGTTTCTCATCCCCTATTTGATGATGTTGGCTCTAGCCGGGATCCCCATTTTCTTCCTGGAAGTCTCCCTGGGGCAGTTTGCTAGTCAGGGCCCCGTGTCGGTCTGGAAAGCCATCCCGGCCTTGCAAGGTGAGCGGAGCAGGCTCCGGGCCGCTTTTTGGGGAGCATGAGCTGCACTCCGTCTCTCGCATGGCTTCAGCCGCTCCCTGCGCCCCGCTCGCCGCATGCCAGGGGCGCTCCGCGGGCTCAGGGGGGTGGCCGTGGAAATGGCCGTGGATATGGCCGTGGATATGGCCCTGTCCCTGCTCCCTCCCTGTCTCTGTCCCAGAAGAAGCCGATGCTTTGCAGCCGCCGGGTCCCGCAGCTCCCAGAGCCGCCGGCATTTATGGCTTTTCCTCCTGTCCCCCTGTCTGTCCGCAGGCTGCGGCATCGCCATGCTGATCATCTCCGTCCTGATAGCCATATATTACAATATTATTCTGTGCTACACCCTCTTCTACCTTTTCGCCTCCTTTGTGCCCGTGCTCCCCTGGGCTTCCTGTAACAACCCCTGGAACACGCCAGACTGTAAGGACAAAAACAAACTTCTGCTAGGTGAGTCTGGGACATGCTTATACTCTTATTTATTTATTTTTATTTGAAATTCTGTGGCCGTGGTAGTTTTCCAGAGCTTTCTGCGGCTCAGCTGCGCCCCTGGGAGATGCCAGAGGAGACTGTGGGTGACCGCAGCCGGGAGAGGTTCCCAGCCCTTGGGAATGGTCTCTTCCCAAACCACTCGGAAGAGATCCGTATCCCAAAGGCACTTCCCTCTGCTTTTACTTCGTTTTCCCTTACCGACGATAAACTACATTTGTCAATTTAAATGCTTTTTAAAAAGCCGATTTTTCTTCATTTTCCTCCTTTTTTCCTCTCTTGGTTTTTTCCCCCCCTCTCTTGGTTTTTTCCCCCCCTCTCTTGGTTTTTTCCCCCCCTCTCTTGGTTTTTTCCCCCCCTCTCTTGGTTTTTTCCCCCCCTCTCTTGGTTTTTTCCCCCCCTCTGCTTTTCCTCTGTGTTCCCCCTTCTCTCTCCCTTTTTTTTTTCCTCCTGTAGGAAAACTCCTGTGTTGGCAACAAAATACCACAGCTGGCAGCCTGTGTCTGCTAAAGACGAGTTGTCTTTAGAGAAATTCCTCTTTAATGAAAACAAAAACAAACCCCGTTGCTTCTGAAAACGGCCCCAAATACACAAGGACATGAAAATGGAAAAAGTAAACCTAGTAAACGACCTTTTGGAAAAGATGTTCAAGTAATTAGGAGTGATCTAGTGCATTCTTGTCATTTTACAACAACAACAACAAAAGAATCTCTACACTTTATTCTTCTGTTCCCCCACCTCATTTCTTCCTAGATTCCTGCATTATTGGCGACCACCCAAAAATACAAATCAAGAACTCGACTTTCTGTATGAGTGCCTATCCAAACCTAACCATGGTTAACTTCACCAGGGAAGGGAACAAAACATTTGTCAGTGGGAGTGAAGAATACTTCAAGTAAGATCTTTCTTTGTTTCGAGAAATTACATCAATCTTTTCTTTATGCCTGATCCACTGGAACAGGCAACAAATCACGGCTTGGAAAACCAGAAATATGGTAGTAAAGAGCAGCAAATTATGCTAATTTTTTGTGCTTAGCAATGATGAGAGCTGAATTCAAACACTGGATTACTTGTTTTCTGTTCCTGTGGTGCTCAGCACAGCTGGGGTGTTGGCCCATGCCCTGCAGTTTTATCTACTACTGCAATGCAGATAAATAAAATAATACATGGTGAGAATTGCTGGAACCATCTAGAGAAACCACTGGGGACACTGTAGCAAAACAAAAAGGGAATTTGTGCAGAATTGTTGCCTGTGGTTGCTGTCATTACTTTTTTCCCCCCAATTTTTAAAATTTCTTTTTTTTTCCCCCCCCCTTGCTTTTAGGTACTTTGTATTGAAGATTTCAGCAGGGATTGAATATCCTGGTGAGATTAGATGGCCCTTGGCACTATCTCTTTTCCTAGCTTGGGTGATTGTTTATGCCTCCCTCGCTAAAGGAATCAAGTCATCAGGAAAAGTAAGAAACAATATTTGTGATTATACACTCACAGGAGAGCAGAGTGCTGGTTTTTGGGGACTCACACCCTTGTCTAAGGAATGAATTACTGAAAATATTTTCAGTAGGTGACTAAATATTAATTGAAATGCCTTTTCCCTGTGTTTTCCTTTCTAGCCAAAACAGAAACAATTCTTGTTAGACACTTTGTCTCTAATCTCCAATAAATTTAAAATGAGCAATTAAGCTGCACTCAGCAGTGAGATGGCACAAATGGTACTTTCCAGCCTTCCCTATTCTGTGTGCTGTTCATAAAAATTCTGCAAACACCTCACATTTCACTGGAATCCAGGAAATTGTGATGTAAATTGGATGTTAAGTAACGTATTTTAAATTCAGAACTGAACATTAAGAAAGCTCAGTGTGTGTGTGTGTGTGTGTGAGCAACATAACCAAGTATTTCCTGGGATAAAGATAGTGGGAATGGAGACATTAATTTTTTTAGAGCTGCTTACAGAGTTCCAATTCCAAGCCATCCCTTTGCTTCCAGAAGCTGACTTCATGTGTTGGGAGGTCACTTGGCAATTAACAGAAAATCCAAGGACTCAGAGTGCCAGGGGAAAAGTTGGGATTTTCACCCCCCCCCTTACCTTAGTGGGATAGGAAAAAACATTTCATGAAAGGCAAGAGACTGGATAATAATGTGGGTTTGGATGTGGCAATGGATATTTCTCTAAGTGACTCTTAGTGGCCAAGAAAAATACTGACACTGATGTTGGAGAGAAAAAAATATTGACTCCTTGGTATCAGAGATAGAAATACTGTATTTTTGTAGAGATTAGTTCAGTATCTTGACTGTACAGAAATTCATCAGGGCAACTTCTTGAAACACCTCTTGAAACAACATGGGAAGTTTGAAAAGCAGTTTCAGAAGTTTGAAAAGCTCAGACCACAGGTTGAGGGAGGGGATTCTCCCCCTCTGCTCTGGTAGGAAGCCACCTCTAGTCCTGTGTCCAGCTCTGGAGACCAGAACACAAGAAGGATCTCTTGGAATGAGTCCCGAGGAGGCCACAAAGATGCTCGGAGGGCTGGAGCCCCTCTGCAGTGGAGACAAGCTGAGAGAGCTGGGGCTGTTCTGCCTGGGGAAGAGCAAGGTCCAAGGAGATCTTCCAGCAGCTTCCATGACCTAAAGGGGCCACAGGAGAGCTGCAGAGGGACTGGGGACAAGGACATGGAGTGACAGGATAAGGAAAAATGGCATCAACCTGACAGAGGGCAGGGTTTAGATTAGATAGTAGGAAGAAAATCTCCTCTGTAAAGGTTGTGAGGCCCTGGCACAGGTTGCCCAGAGAAGTTGTGGCTGCCTTGTCCCTGTAGGAGTGTTCAAGGCCAGGCTGGGCTGGGCTTGGATCATCCTGGTCTAAGGGAAGGTGTCCTTGCTCATGGCAGGGGTTGGAATGAGATGAACTTTCAGGTCCCTTCCAACCCATACCATTCTGTGATATAATTCCACAGTGTGTTATGACACGATTCTGTTTTGTTTAGGACCCAGATGTTAATGTGAAAAATATTTTAAATGACTTTGTGTTGAATGTCAAGCTTAACTGGCCATAATCCAACCATTTTATTTGACCACAGAGAAAGCTGTGTTCTAGATAATTACTGAAACATTAAACACACGATCACTGTTGTGCATTTAGACATCATGATGGTTTAGGCATGTCCAGATAATTTCAGACTTTCCCTATTTTGAATTTGGACCATAACTATCATCATGGTGATACATAATTAGTAATTTCTTTAGCCTGCTTTTTAGTTAAATGCAGAAAAAATAGAGAAGACAACTACAGAAATGTGTTACTGAATGGTACTTCTCATTTCATTTCCACTGAAGTGTGATAGCTCACTCTGGGCAATGATCAAAAGTGGTATTTTCCTTTAGCTTTAAATTCCTATTGTTCCTCTCCAGATGGAGAGAGGAGCCCTCCTCCTTCTCTGTCTGGAATTCCAGCTCTTACCTCTGTTGTTATTGATGTTATTGTTGTTTCCAGCAGCAAGAAGAGCTGTAAAATTTCAGATTTCCAGGGAAATAACCCTTGTTGTTTTCTTGGTTTATCCCCTGCCTGTTGTCTCTGAGCCTGAGTAATTGCCTTTGGGCAATAGTGACATTTCCCCTCTTCCTCTCTTCTTATCCAAATCAGCCTTTTCAGAAACCTTTTCTCTGCCCTGTCCAGGTTGTGTACTTCACAGCTACATTCCCCTACGTAGTTCTCATCATCCTTCTTGTAAGAGGAGTAACTCTACCTGGAGCTGGAGATGGGATCTGGTACTTCATCACACCCAAGTGGGAGAAGCTGATTGATGCCATGGTGGGTTTGCTCTTGCACTTAGAGCTGCTGGGGTGAATAAATCACACAGATCTCTTGGGGTCTGCTGCAAGCACTTTCCATGTGCAGAGGTGGTGTTGTCACCTGTGGAAACTTGTTCTTCATCTTACGTGGGTAAAGTATCACTTAGGGTCACTGGCAGATAAAACACCAGTATCTGATGCAGGTTTTCCCTCTTGATTTGTATTTTTTGTTTCTGAATGTATTTGAATGGATATGTATCAAACGATACAGTTTTTATACTTGTGTCTTCCACGTACAGCAAGGTTTATGTTATCCTTTTATGTGGGCTCAGCAAGAACAGTGCTCCTTATCAAATAGGCCTGATGTATTTCATGGCAGGATTTTGCTTTTAAATATTCTATTGACATCCATTGGCCTAACACTCTTTCCTGAAGCTAATGCTGTCTTCTTTCCTACTTAGGTTTGGAAGGATGCTGCCACTCAGATTTTCTTCTCCTTATCTGCAGCATGGGGAGGTCTAATAACCCTCTCTTCATACAACAAATTCCATAATAACTGCTACAGGTGTGTAAGAGAGAAATACATCTGTTTTATTAAACAGGTTTGTCCAAAAACAATTGTCCTTCATCTTGCAGAAATCTGGTTTGTAAGACCCCCACATCTTGTCTTTTTTACCCTTGTCTTTTTTTTCCATTTTCCCCCCTGTTGTCCTCTAGCCTTTTTTTTTTCTTTTGTATTTTTTTGGGGGGTGGTGGGGAGGGATGTGTATGTGTATGTTTTGTCTACATTTAACCCTTTTTGGTTTTGTGTATTTTCTCCTCTTCCCAGGTCCTAATCTACTAGTCTCAAGATGAGCATTTAGGCTTATTAAAGTTCCCACTGGCTCCCCATTTTTCAGAATCAGGAGGTTGAGGTTGAAGGGCAATCTGGGATGTGTCAAGAGCTATGAGCAGTGAAAGGGAGCCACTTGGTAGCTCTGCTGAAGAACAGCCCACGAGTACAGTGGGCTGAAGGTTGTGTTGTGAAAGATGCAGGAATTTAACTTGCAACTTCCATTTATGTGATTGATTCTTACATCTCCCAAATGTTTTTTTGTTTTTCCAATTACTCTTACTGAGGTTTTACATGAACAAAGTTATTTCATGCTATGAAATTTAAAATCACTTTTGTTAGAAATCACTGAAAGCTATTTTTACAAGGGAAAAAGTCAGTGTATAGTTTTTAATGCAAAAGCCTGCCAGCTAAAATGTCTAGAGATGGAAAACACAAAAGCAAGTGGCATTAATGGAATGCTTCCCTGCTATTTTACAGTTTTTAAAGTCAGTCTGAAGCAAACTTTTGCCAGTTCCTGCAATGCCAGAGGTACTGATCCAGGACAGTCAGCAGCTTGCACAGGGATTCACCCAAGAGGATGCTCAAAAACTTTCCCTAGTCAAGACTTCAAAGCAAACACTCCTTGGGATTTCCACTGCCATCTCCTATGGCTTCTAAGTAGAGAATACAAAATACATAAAGAAGAAATGTGGATGAGGGTATTAAAAAGGAATTTCAAAAATATTTTTACTAGTGCTTAAAAGTAATTAAGTAATTTAATGAAATTATCTCAAAATATGCATGAAAGGTAACAGTGTTGCAAACACAACAACTCCCACCCAGCAATCCTTTGGGTCCTATTTTTGAAAATGCTATTCCTGAGCTTACTTTATTTTTTTTTTATGAATAATTACAATCAGAATACCAGGGGGAAAATGGAGGAACCATCATGCTACCTTTCTGCATTAATTTAACAATGTTTTGTGGAGTTTGGAAGATGTTAATGAAAATTTTGAAGGGAACACATAATAATGAAGTATAAAAATATTACAGTTCTAATACCAAATACATGCTTTACCTGTGTTAGGGAGGGATATGGGACTGAAGTAGAAATCATTAGATAAGCTTAGTTACTCCTAATATTTTTAATTTTACAACACAACCTCGAATACTGAAATGAAGCATGACTATTTTCTCTTTCAATTTCAATATTCATTACATTTTAATGCAGCAATTGTACTTTTCAGTTACACATTAATTTTAAACATAGTAAAAAACCTATAATTGCAGTAAATTTACATAAATTTGCTTCATAATGAACACCTGAAATATTTTAAACCTATTTAGGTTTTGGAAGAAGGTTAACACATGATGATTCCAAAGAGCACATTCATTTTTTTTTTCTGTAGACCCAAAGAATTAACAAAATCATTCCTCTTAAGACATGCTCTGTTGGAAATTCTAGAAGTTTGCCATCTCAGTGAGGTTCTTTGACAGCTTTTCAAGTTGTATTTCATTCTGTTCCTGACAAGAAAAAAACAACCCCAGACAACATTAAGAATAAGCAATTCTAGCCAACCTAAAACTCCCAAACATTTAAAGTGAGTGATCAGTTTTTCTAAAGACGTAGTAGTTTATGGGGAAGTTCTCTGGACACGTGTATTGTTTAAAAAATTGTATCAGGAATGTAATAACTATGGATGGGGCTCATGAGAGCTGGTTTGCTGTCAAGTCTTGACACATCCAGCAAAGTAAGACATCCGGCTATGGACTTCTTGAGATTCCCTTGACAAGAACAACCATGGGAAAATGTACCAGGGAATTCTCCCTCTGCAGGCAGCAAGGCGATTGAGAGAGTTCTGCAATGCACAGAAAGCTTAATCCTGGAATTTTGTGTAGGAGTACAAGAAGGATAAGACGAAAATCATCGTACCTGGACAGCAGTGGTTAATCCATACCTCAAATGGAGATCAGATGTCCTCATGAGGCAAAGAGTTAAAAAAAATATGTTACAAATCATGTCACCATGACTGCCTCTCTTCTTTAGAGAGGCCAAGAGCAGATGTACTTGCCCTTCTGCACAGCCTGTGGTTCCTGCACGGCACATGGGTGATGGAAGCTTACAGAGTTGATTCTTGGTGGTGTGCTGTGGAGACTTCTGTGCTCTCTGATCAGCATCAAATGCCCCTGATGGATGCAAAAGTGTGCGTTCATCGGCACCCCACAAGATGTGTGTGCTCACGAGGAACTCCTGAAACGCATATACAAAACCTTCCTTGTGTGTATCCCAACAGGCTTCTTGTGCTTTCTTTGCAGGGACACACTGATAGTCACGTGTACCAACAGTGCCACGAGTATATTTGCAGGCTTTGTCATCTTCTCAGTTATTGGCTTCATGGCAAATGAACTCAAAGTGAATATTGAAGCTGTGGCAGACCAAGGTAGGGCTCACTGGCATTTCATTACTTAGGCAGGCACCCTCTAGCACTTCCAGCTCTGTTATTAATGATAACATTGATACTGAAGGTGGGAATGATGGCTTCAAACTGGTGTGGAGTAGTAAACCACGTGTAGGCATTTCCGTACAGGAGAAGGTACCCTGGGAAGTCAAGATTATAGTTAAAGCCTCTTAATCACTTGCTTGGTAAAAGAAGGAAGGAAGTTGAGACTCATTTGAACCCTTTGTGTAAATGACTGATGGATGGGATGGTCCCCTCATGTAGTCTAAGGGATTATTTGCCTTCTCATTGGTCTCTGCTGCTGTTTCTCAAATGCCCTTCAAGGTGAAAATTATCTCTGGTGGTGGGAATTTTGGATGAGAGGGGGGTGGGAGAAATCTAGTGGGAGGAGTGGATTGGTCTTCTGAACTCTGGGGAGCAAGGAGATGCCTCCACGGAGAAGTAAAACATTTCTGAAGACCTGATTAGAACATCTTGGTTAGTGAAGAGACATGGTCATTAGTGGGGATCTGAAAGGTCTTAACTGGTAGAGCTGAGCACTGCTGTGCCAGCTGAACCACAGCTCTAAGTGCCAGTCATTGCTAGAGCAACTCCAGGGATGAGGGATTCCACAACCTCCCTGGGCAGCCCATTCCAATGTTTAACCACCCTTTCAGTGAAAAAACTCTTCCAGATTTCCAGCCTGAACCTCCCCTGGCACAGCCTGAACCCCGTCCTCTTGTCCTGTCCCTTGTTGCCTGGCTGCACCCTCCTGTCAGGGAGTGGTAGGTGTTTTTAAGAGTAATGTTTGCATCAATATTTTTATTTTAGACTTTACCTCCATTCTGGAACAAACAGCAAAAGCAGCCCCAAAATCTAAACTACGCTGCACTCACCAAAATTATTTCTGAGGAGTTAGAGCTAAAGAAGCTGTGCTTGAGTGCAGCAGCAGTGGAAGCTCCAAAGAGATGCAGGGAGGTGGGAGTAGAGACACGACTGTCAGGGGTGGTGGAGGGAGCACTTGGCTCAGCTGGTGCATCTCTGGAGATGGTGAAATACTCAGCACAGGAGCTCACAAACCCTTTTCTGCTGAGTGCTTGCTGGTGGTCTTGGAGTGAGCAGCTAGTCAGAGGCTGGAGCTCTCTGTGGCCAGCTGTTCCATGGATGTGGGAGCAGCTGTGGCTGCATTTGTAACAGTCTGTTCAGACCATGCAAAATTATTTCATGAGGGTGAGGCTTTGCTGCTGCCCATGACAGGGGAAGAAATTTAGTGAAGTAATGGAAGGTGAATTTGCAATAGGAAGTGAGTGAAAATTAAGGATAATTGTGGACTGAGGCAGTGCATTGCATAACTGTAGTTAAAAAGCAAACTCAAGAACTGGTGGAAATAACCAGCCTTTGTCATTGCCTGATTTTTAATTTATTTTTTTTTTTAATTCTTAAGTTGTATTTCTTTTTGCAGTGAAGGAGAAAAAAGCCAAAATTATGATGAAAGATAATATCCCTTCAAGTTTTCAAAACCTTGATTGGAAATGTTAATGGAAAGAAGAAGGGATTTTACATTTTTTTTTTCCTTTTTATTTTCTCCTAAAATATTAATCTGAAAAACATAATGTGGTTTTTCATTTAGAATTTTATTTTCAGGAAAAGCTCACTTATCTGATGAGCAAATAAAATGTGGAGGGAAAGACAGCACAATCTCTTTTTGTTCTACTCATTGATTAGGAGCATAATGTAGTTGAAAAATGTTATACTTTAAAATGAAAGTTCAAGGTAATTTTACTTTATAAGACATCTAAAGTACTTGGAGTTTTACTGGCTTTAGTTCATTTTTATAAAAAATTCATGCCCACCACATCTTGGAAGATGGATGGAATGGGATCTGGCCTCCCTGTGACTATTTCCTGTGGTTGGATGCTACCAGGCGTGTGTTATCTAGGAGAGTTATGAGGGGCTGACATGGAGACATTTCCCATTTCATGTTCTGTAATTTAACTTTTCCTAAAAGTCTAATTAATGGGAACTCATTATTCTGAGAGCTAATTAAACTTCTGTATGCAGGCAGCAAGTTTAAACAGAGCTCTTATATCCAACAGTCAAGGAGAAATCTTTAATCAAGAGATTAAAGAGGTGTTTGTGAATACACTACACAAGTTGCCCAAGGAGATGATTTTTATGCTGCTGAAACTATTTTTCTCAGTACATGAACAAGCAGCAGTTCTCTCTTAAACACAAGCAGCATGTGCAGCTGGAGGAACTGGGGTACAATGATTTAAAGTAGAAATGTCTAGTCCAGAGTGAGTGGGGAGCCCATTCTCTTGGCATGAGAACAGCTTGGCTCTCATTTACATCTCACCTGGCAGGAAGCATCTCTCAGAGTGCTTGAAGTGGAAATCCCTTCAGTTGGGATAAATAGAGAAGAAGTGCCACCTACTGTAATGCTGCCACCACAACCCTGCAGCCTTTGCTCCCAGGCAGACCTAAAAAAAATATGTGTGTATATCCATATCTATATCTATATCTATATCTATATCATCTATATCTATATCATCTATATCTAATCATCTATCATCTATATCTATATCTAATCATCTATATCTAATCATCTATATCTATATCTATATCTATCATCTATATCTATATCATCTATATCTAATCATCTATCATCTATATCTATATCTAATCATCTATATCTAATCATCTATATCTATATCTATATCTATCATCTATATCTATATCATCTATATCTATATCATCTATATCTATATCATCTATATCTATATCATCTATATCTATATCATCTATATCTATATCATCTATATCTATATCTATCTTCCTAGTTTAGCCTTTAAAAGATTCCTTATTTCTTGTGCTCTGCATTATTTCAGGTTTTCTTGTGGATTTTTTTTTAGAATCACAGTAGTTAATACCTTCTCTCTGGAATCAAGTCTGGGCATGTTTTATATTCTGTCCTCTTTTAAGGTGTGGCAATGAGTTGAAGGAGGGTATTTGCATTTCCATTCATGTTGTAGCACTGCGGTGTGGATGTTTGCCGTGGGCTGCTGATTGGCAGGGAAGTGGCAGGAATTTGATCACAGCAGGACAGAAACATGGCTGCAGTGTGCAATTTTTGCTAAATTTTGAAAAAATTGGGTCAGTATGTTGGTATATTGGTTGAATATGCATTCTGCTTGGAAAGTAGGAGTAAATAAGTGATTGGAAATTTACAGTGTAAACAGAAATTAAACAGGTAAGACTAAACCCTGTAATACTTAAGCCTTTCTGTAAATAAGAAAAATCGAATCTGATAACCTTTTTTTTTTCCCCCTAATTTCTAGGTCCTGGGATTGCTTTTGTGGTTTACCCAGAAGCCTTAACTAGGCTGCCCCTCTCTCCCTTCTGGGCTATAATATTCTTTTTGATGCTTCTAACTCTTGGATTAGACACGATGGTAAACTGCTTTTGTGTCCCATTATTTTCCTTTTGATTTTCTTATTTATTTGTTTGGAGTACCATGCAATTCATTGCTATTTCCCATGTGGGCAGTGACTCATGAAAAAAGAGGAATGAAGTAAGGCCATCAATGCTGGAATCATTTTGGCAGAGTTTTGGTGCTGCTATCTAAGCATTTAACACCCAGGACTCAAAATACTCTCTTACATAGTTTTATATCCAGTTGGACCACTTTGTGTGCACTGAAATGCATATCCTCTTTTTTGTTTGTTTTTCAGTTTGCCACCATTGAGACTATTGTGACCTCTGTGTCAGATGAATTCCCCAAGTACTTACGTACACACAAGGCACTGTTCAC
Organism: Cinclus cinclus; assembly: GCF_963662255.1. Classification (NCBI taxonomy): domain Eukaryota; kingdom Metazoa; phylum Chordata; class Aves; order Passeriformes; family Cinclidae; genus Cinclus; species Cinclus cinclus. Next base: position 6,794,144 of record NC_085051.1, on the reverse strand, counting down.
TCTTGGGTGCTGTGTGTCCTTCTTCATCATGGGATTTCCTATGATCACTCAGGTAATGGCACTGCCTTTGAGCATCATTGTGTGTCCCCAGTCCCCCTCTGGTGACTGCTTTCCTCTTACACAAGCTGCAAAAGGTTTAGCTGAATTCTGCCACGTGTGACATGCTGTGTGTCTGAAAGCCTTATTAAAAAAAAAAAGAAAAAAGAAAAAAAAAAGATGCTCTGAGATATTCTCAGGACACTTTGCTGTTCAAATCTTCCTGAGAATCAGACCTTTAAAATTTTCTCTACAAAAACATCTTCAAAATAGTAATATAAATTAAGTATTCAACCCACACTGACAGAGGGCAGGATTAGATTAGACATTACGAAGAAATTCTTCCGTGTCAGGGTGCTGAGGCCCTGGCACAGGTTGTCCAAAAAAGCTGTGGCTGCCCCATCCCTGGAAGTGTCCAAGGCCAGCTTGGATGGGGCTTGGAGCACCCTGGGAGAGTGGAAGGTGTCCCTGTCCGTGGCAGGGGGGTTGGAACAAATTAATCTTTAGGCTTTCTACCAACCCAACCCATTCTATGAATAAATAAAAAACCCCCAATTTTGAATGTTATATAAATATGCACACCTGTTTTGAGTGCCTTTCCTCTGAGATTAGACATACACTGGTGGTCTCTGCAAACTGTGGAGTTAATACTGGAATTCACATCTACTGTTGATAAACTTCAATGTTTTCTTCACTAATACCTCCAGGATTATATGTAATTTCAAGATGAGATGCACAAAATCTTAATATTTTATCCATCCTTCCCCCCCTTTTATCTTTGTTCTGTTCCCCCTTACCCCATCACCCACTAGCCCAGCTTTGCTGTTCTAAAGCCCATGAAGGATTCAGTCCTTTATTCACTTGAATTATGCTGCTTAACTCCATCATGGAGACAGAATATTACATCCTTTCCAAACAGATGAACTGGACTTATTATTATGGTAGATTTGCTTTTGATGGTGTTTTTGCTTTTGATAGAGTATTATGTGATTTGAGACAGTGCAGCTAGAAGGTCTGATCACAGTTCAATCCTTGAACTCAAAGTCCAAATCAAATCAAATTTGAATTCAAATCCTTTCAATTCAAAGTCTCCCCCCGTGTCCTAGCTAGCAAAATCAGGTGTACCCTCTGCTTTTTTCTTGTTGTATTTGGTATTCATTCAGCCAGAAGGAAGCAGCTATAGTGCAGCATGAGCCTGTGTCTCGTAGATGTTTGAATGCTTCCTTGGGTCCTGTTCCTCTCCAATTTGCCTGCCTCAATGCCAAGAGTAATCTTCTATCTTTCTTTCCTTAGGGTGGAATGTATATGCTACAGCTTGTGGACACTTATGCAGCCTCTTACTCGCTTGTCATTATTGCCATCTTTGAGCTTGTTGGAGTTTCCTATATCTATGGTAAGAAAATGTTATTGGACAGCCTATGTCAAAGCAATATTTTAGCAAATGATAGAGTGAAATTCTTAAGGAAATGAATAATTTTTCTTTGTAATATAATGCCTCAAAATTCTCTTATTTTGGGCAGAGGTATGATGGGACTTCAGGATACCTTTAAAATGCATGTATTCAAAAGATGTTCCTACAGTCTCAAGTCATTTTCCACTAACAGGTCAAAGACATGAGAATAGACCAAACATTTGGTGACACTTTTCCAGGGGTGTTTTTGTGCTTGCACGGTTTTAGAGACAGAGACCTCCAGAGCCAATAGAGGTGTCTTTGTGTTTGCAGTGGGTGACACTGGCTGGGTGCCAGGCACCCACCAGAGCTGGTCTGTCCCTGCCTTCTGCATCTGGACAGAGGAGAGAATATGTAACACGTGTTCATGGGCTGAGATAAGGCTGAGACAGAGCATTCAACCAACACTGTTGTGGGCAAAACAGACTCAGTTTGGGGATATTAATTGCATTTATTGTTAAGAAAAACAGAGCAGGATAACGAGATATAAATAAATCTTAAGAACACCTTAACCCCACCCCTGCCTCCTTCCCAGCTCTATCTCCTCCCCTGGCCAGCACAGGGAGATGGGGAGTGGGAGTTATGGTCAGTTCATCACAGGCTGTTCCTGCTGCTGCTCTGGAGAGGAGTCCTTCCCCTGCTCCAGTGTGGGGTTATTCCCACTGCAGACAGTTCTCCACGAGCCTCTCTAGTGTGAGTCCATTTCATGAGCAACAGAAGTCCATGAATGTCTGCAAGATGGGCCATTCCTCCATGGGGTGCAGTCCTTTGACAGCCTCCTTCAGTGTGAGTTCCCTGCAGTGCCACAAGTCCTACCAGGACACCTGCTCCAGTGTGAGCTCCCCTCTCCACAGGTCTCCAGCTCCCTGCCAGGACCTTGTTCCAGCACGGGCTTCCCACAGGTTCACAGCCTCCTTTGGACATCCCCCTGCTCTGGTGTGGGTCCCTCCACGGGCTGCAGGTGGATCTGTGCATCCCTGTGCCCTCCATGGGCTGCAGGGACACAGCTGCTTCACCAGGGGCTGCAGAGGAATCTCAGCTCTGGTGCCTGGAGCATCTCCTGCCCCTCCTTCTGCCCTGACCTGGCTGTCTGCACAGCTGCTCCCCTCACACATCCTCACCCTGCTCTTCCCTGCTGAAATAACACCTGTGCAATAACTTTTTTTTTTTGTCCTTTTAAAATCTTTTTTCAGAGATGTTGCTGTAATTCCTGATTGTTCAGGTTTGGTCAGTGGTGGGTCTGTCCGGGACCATCCAGGGATCGCCTCTGCCAGACACAGGGGAAACTTTTATAGCTTCTCACAGAAGCCACCTCTGCAGCCCCACTGCTACCAAAACCTGTCCCTGCAAACCCAGACAGCATTTAACAACTTTTGAAGGCTTTTTTTTTATTGTGTAGGCATCCAACCTTCCCTTCTTCCTATTTGTCCATAACATAGACTCAAGACTGTACAGCTACTCAGCACAACTAATTACACACAGTGGTAACACCAGTTATATTGATCCATGTTGATGTACATGAAATTGTGAGGAAGATCCTCAGCCAGTATAAAACAGTGCAATTACCACAAAGCTGCTGTAGTTACAATTGATACCAGCTGCTGATGTGCTCCCAAACTCACCCAGTGTTTTCAGGAGACTGATTCTTGGAAACGTGAAGATCTTCCAAATACGTGATAATTAATTTATGCCTGGACTGTAAGGCTGTTTCTGCTATTGCTGTGGACAGGAATGAATTATATCATTTAATCAGCTAGGCATAAAAATCCAAGGTGTTCTGCTGAAGCTGCTTGTGGAGCCACTGACTTTGGGCTCTGGCCCTTTTCACTAAATACTTGTGTCTGCTTGTATTGTGGAGTCCACTCTGTAACATAAGCATTTAAAAATACCGTACAGGTTTCAAATCATGGAGGATTTGGTGCTCTTCCTTGAGAAATAAATGTAAGAGACAGGACAGGGAATAAACCCTTCATTGTTTTCTTTAATTTCATGGAAATACAGAGGTGTATTTTAATGTCCGCTGGCATCCAGTTCAGTGAGTATTCCTGAGAGACTGTCTGCTAATCCAGACATGACCCAGTGAGGAAATGTTACAGAATATAATGGAAAAATTCAAAATACAGAGAGAAAAGTTGATTTAGGCCAGTCATGTTTTGGTTGATGAAAATTCTTGGTTGTTTTTTATGTCCTTTGAATGTAAGTAACTCAATTAGAGTTGGTTTAGAAGTGAAATGAAACCCAGTTTCTCTAAAATAAATACACTTTAATAGGAGGTGATGAGTGGGGAGGCTTAAAAAGATTTTAAGGGTTTTCTGGGAATTTTTTGGCCTTCCTTCTCCTCCTCACTTTGCTGACAGCATGCCTGAGCCATGCTGTACTAGATGTTTTTACTCTTCCCGGCCACCAGCATCAACAGCATTCCCTGGTCTGTGCCAAAGATTGCCCCCTTTAAAGCCATTGCTATTAGTGTGAAAGAGAAAAATTCTGTGTTCAAAATACTTTTAGTATTTTTAAAACCAGTTGAATCTGTAAAACTTATTTTCTCTGCACGATTTTAAATAAGGACGAAGGTAAATAGGGAGCAAGAACTGGCTCTGTTCCTCCTCTGAACACTGTGTGGCAGAAGCACTGCACACCAGCTTTGTGGAATTACATTTTATTAGGTTTGGAAGAAAAAAACTGCTCTGGCCAGTGTTTGCTTTGCCCAGCAATTCCAGTACCCCATAAAACATTAACATTTATGGAAAACATGAAATAATGCAGAAATAATAATAGCTCTGCAAAGGAAGGACCTGGATAGAGGAGAAAGTTGGGTTTTTTTTTGTTTTAGTGAGATATTACTTTAGTGTAATCAGATGTGGAAAAGGTTTGACAAATTACCAATCATTCTTTTTGTGCTTTCTGTATAACTGATTGTTCATCAACAGACGTTGGTAAAGTCTTTGCTATAATCTATTTCAAAGACTGCTCCCTGGAATTAACCTTTTGCTATACTAAGGAACTTCCTTTCTTTTAAATGAAAAAGGAAAAAGTTACATTAAAATCATTACCTGTTTGACTATTGTACCAGAGCTGCCTTTACTGTGCTATAGCTACTTTTGTAAGGACTGTTCACAGAAATAAATTTGTGATTTGTGTCTTGTAAATACAAGAAAAGCTGCTGCTTGGCTTATATTCCTTCAAGCAGTGCTTAAAATTGGCACAATATATTTTCAAGGTCTGACAACTGCTGTTTTACACTCCACTGACACCTTTCTCTGTGTACTTGTAATCTTCATGGCAAGCAGGTTGGCACAACAGTGGCAGGTGCTTTTATGATGAAATAAATTTGTCTTTATTTCTTGTTACATGTTCTGCTTGCTGAGCTTATTGAGATTTTTAAATTAGAAAGAAACACACGTGGTGGTTTCCCTGTAATCACTTACTTTTCAGTAGAGTCTGTGCTCCATAATCCATGCTGGTTTTATTTCACACGCTGGTTTTGAGGTTTACTCTCAGTTGTTTGTTCCTTAATTTATGATGAATGATTAGTAAAGAACAGCTTAGAGGTGGGGATATTAATTTAATCATCACCATAATTCCCACTGTTGCATTTTGTAACATGAAGCTAAAGACAAAAATCTCCGTGTTTGAGGAAACACTGCTGGAAACTGAAAATACATGATGGTAACTTTGTTCATGCTCCTTCCAGATCTGTTTTTAGACAATTTGTTTTTGGGAAGGTTTGTTGTCAGAGTGAGTGGAAACTGCTGCTGTGTATTTCTAGAAAACATTTTAAATTTTGAACATTTTACCTGTAGCAGAATAGTGAAGTAGCTGTCTGGCTAGGTCTGCAGTTTCCTTTTTAATGGATTTTATATCTTAGCACTTATGAATGCATCATTCTGCTTTAGAGAAGGAAAAGTCAGATATGGACTATCATGTGTTGTTTATTTCCCAAAGTTATTCAGCAGGCCTGACTGATCTGAGAGGGAGACCAGATTTACTAAGATCTGGAAAAAACAAACAAACAAAAAAAACCCAACACGCCCCCCCAAAACAAAACAAAACAACCTAAACAAAACAAAAAAAGCCCCAAACCTGGTGTTCTGATAACTAAATTATTCTTTGCATTTTTTCTGTGGAACTTTTACTGGAATGACATAAGTAATGTGTAATCCCTTTATCTGTTTACATACATTTGACTCCTGAATTTCTAATATTTAATAGTGCCTTACTGTGAATACCTACTGACCATTCCAAGAAGGAACTTTATTTATTTATTTATTTATTTATTCTAATTGGAGTTTCAAAAATCTGTGCAAGTTTACATGAAGCTAGCCTGAATTTTGGAGGTAGAAACCCCTGGTAATTATCCAGTTAGGTATCCCTTCTTTGCAGCTGCAAGTATGGCTGAAGTAGACACTTTAAACGAGATTTAAACTTCTGGAAAATACACATCAGCCCGTACCTTGTGCTGCTGCCATTAGTTTAAGACCAGCACAGCATAGGGATGGCTGCTCTGTGAGCACCTCCTTCACAATCACTGCAGGTGCTGCACAGGTGATTAAAACTCAGGGGCAAACCTTTCAATTGAAGCAAAAATCTCCTTTCGAGTCCATCACATGACGACCTTGGAGGTTACATTTTGTCCAGACATACAAACTTCTATTACAAAATAGAGAAGGAACCAATAAGTCAGACTGGTGCTGAAGTACAGTGATTCCATGGGACATAAAAATTACATGTATTTTACAGAGAAGATGCTTTTTGAAGAAGAACGCTTGTGGTAGTCAGTAAAAGAGAAAAAAAGTGAAAGAAATTGCAGTTACAGAACAAAGTGACCTCTGAGTAGCCTCGATTCAGTTTTCTGAGCTTACATCCACTGCTGGTTTTAATTCTTTCCCCTCCCCTAAATGCAGTCCTTGCAGTTACCATTTTCTTGTTAAATTTCTGGGCTTTTTCCTCCTCTTTTCCTCGTCATAACAGGTTCTTTAGCTTTTCTCTCACATGCTGTTTGCCTGAGCTGGGCTGCTGTGTGCTCAGCCCCTGGGCTGGCTCTTAAACACCACCCAGCCCTGCTGCTGTGCCCAAGCTCCATCAGAAGGCACTGCACGATGAAACAGTGCTATTTCCCCCCCCCTTCTTAATTCTTAGAACAATCAGGTGGATAGATTTATTTCTCCTTCATATCAACAGAAAGGATTCCAAATTAGGTGGATCAAACCTATGGATTATCCCTTCCTACACTCAGCAGCTAACTCCATGCAGTAAGAAATTAAGTAGTTTATTACTTTGTTACAAGCATTTCTTCCCTTACTTAACACCTTTTCTCCAGTATTTAAGCTTTCCCCACATCATGCAAGTTAGACAAAATGCTGCAAATTAATGCTTTGCAAAATTCAGATAAAATTGGCTGAATTTTTAAATGTTTGTGTGGCAGATGAGCTCAGACCTCTCTCTTCTTATTACAATTAGGAAAGCTGGAATCAATTTTAGTTTTGTTTTTTTTAAATAAACTTTTGGATAAATTACTAATAATGAAGTTACTAATAGCTAAGTTACTAATAACCACTAATAACAACTCCTGACCATCACACCTTTTCCTGTCACATGGCATGGCCAGGGAGGAGCTGCGGAGTGGCTGAAATAGGATTTTCCAATCTTGCATGTTTTATTAACTCAAGTAACTTTATAGATGCAATCAACACAATAATCTGAAGAACTAACATATCAGATGATCTTTTTGTTCAGACAATATTGAATCTAATTTAAAATATTTACAGGTGCTCTGCAGGAATTTTAAATATCACTTATGCCTCAGGTGAAAAAGAACAGGATATTACCAGTTTCAGTGCTAAGAGGTACAGCTATAATCCAGTCACGTAGCAGGTATAGAGAAACTGAAATTTTACCTGTGCTGAAGCAGGTACACAGATATTAAAAAGGCTGATCTTCAGAGGGAAGTAAAACAAACAGACAAATTGCAGCTGCCCAGTATATACTATTAATGCTTTGACACAAAACACACTAAACACCTAATCTCAATGTAAAAGCTCAATTGCTATAATCCTTAAGAAAAAAATATTTTATAGGAATGGTTCCCACCATATTAATCCCACTTTTTTACTGTATTTAGATCCTCCAAGGAAGTTTTCAGACGAAAGGTTGGAGTTTGTTTTTGTAGATAGACACAAGGGAGGGCACCAGGGCTCTGTTGCAGACTGTAGCTGGTTTCTTTCACACCTAATTGCTTTTCCATTTGCTGTTTACAGGATTGCAGAGATTTTGTGAAGATATAGAAATGATGATTGGATTTCAGCCAAGTAAATTCTGGAGAGTCTGTTGGGCATTTGTGACCCCAACTATTTTAACAGTAAGCAAAAAAAAAAAAAAAAAAAAAAGCAATGTCTTCTCCAAAGAGTTTTGTTGTTGTTGTTTGTTCATGATTCATGATGTTTCTGGGTGTTTGTAGTTAGAACTTGGATGCAGATTCTTAAAGACAGTGCATGTGTTCTTGCCATGGGTGTGTAGTAGAAACTGTAAGTGATGGTGTTCTTGGTGGAGAGGGATGGTGGCTCTGCCAGGAAAATGCTGCTAAGGCACACCATTTCATGACAGCATCGTGGATTTTGTGTATTTATATTTATATAGGTGTGGGGGTGTGAGTGACATTTATGTATGCACAGGGAAAAGAAAATATAAGATCCTCCTGCGTGCTGTCAGATTGACCTAGAGAAAAAAACCAAACATTTGATTGACACAGAAGCTGATGTAAGAGGGATACTTTGGAAAGGCTGGGGTGGAAGCACGAGTGAAAAAAGGAGAGAGGGGAGGAGAGGGACGGTCCCGGGTCCCCCGGGAGGTGGCGCTGCTGGACAGCGGGAAGGAAAGGGAAAGGGAAAAGGAAAGGAAAGGGAAAGGAAAGGAAAGGAAAGGAAAGGAAAGGAAAGGAAAGGAAAGGAAAGGAAAGGAAAGGAAAGGAAAGGAAAGGAAAGGAAAGGAAAGGAAAGGAAAGGAAAGGAAAGGAAAGGAAAGGAAAGGGAAAGGGGAGAGGAGAAAGGGAAGGGAAAGGGGAAAGGAGAAAGGGAAGGGAAAGGGGAAAGGAGAAAGGGAAGGAAGAAGGAAAGGAAAGGAACCCTTATGTCTAAAACACCGTGTTTGGGGTTTTCTGATTATTATTCCAATTTCATTTCCTCCCCCAACACCTCCCTTCCAATTCTCTTAGTATTTGCTTCACATTTAGGCCTCTATGGAATCAAAAAAGTCACATTCTCAATTTTGCCACTGCTAAGAGTTTAAGTCCAAATCTACATTTGTCATCTAAGTTTCAAACACAGTGCTTCCTTTACATTTCAAACTAAGTGCAGATGCAATCTGCAGTCACATATAGGTTTTTTTTTTTTTTTGACACAAGAATGAAATAATTACTTCAAAAGCTTTTGGCTTGACAAATCAGCACAAAACAACAGAGTCTTCTTTCACCGGTATCTCTCTTTGAGAGCACATACTTCCACTTGGAAGTCCTCAAGCCTGAGCCACAGGTGCAGCAACATTCTGCATTTGTGTAGAGTTTTAAATGCTCATCATTTCACAGCAGGGCTAAATAGTTCCTACAAGTCACAGAGTCCCAGGATGGTTGGGGTTGGAAGGGACCTTACAGCTCATCCCATCCCATTCCACCCCCTGCCATGGGCAGGGACACCTCCCACTATCCCAGGTTCTTCAGGGCCCCATCCAGTGGCCTTGGACACTTCCAGGGATGGGACATCCACATCTTCCCCGGGTGAGTATTCTTAGCTGTTCAGATACAAGATGAGAGAAGTGTCTGGAATTTCTGGGAAGACACGCGTTTTGAACCAGTGAGTGTGTGCTCAGCTGGTGGGTGGAGGAGCAAAGCAGTGACTCTCCTGTCCTTTGCAGTTGCTCCTTCCAGAGAAGCTGTATTTCAGCTCGTGTGCTGGCAAGTTCCTGTGTGTGTTGTTCTTTAGTGCAGTGTAAGCATTGGCAAGTCTTTTTATTCCTGGAGGGGGAAGAAAAAGGCACTGGATGAAGTTAATAACTTTTTTTCCAGTATTGTTAATTCACGAATGAGGACTCTTTTTTCCTGAAAACTGGAAGAGGATTAGTTTTCACAGACAGGAATGACTGTGTGAAGGGACCAGTGAGCTCTGGTGAGCTCAACAAAATCCTGAGTTGTGAAGAAATGAAATTTTCTACTGTGAGAATGATTTCTCCGAAGGGTAAAATGAAGGTAGTCTACTTCTTTCACATAGATTTTCTTTACCAGTTGTCTTCACTGCACTAGAGTATTGCTCTGTGTGAAAACCAGGTAGATCTATCTTGATTACCTGTTGTTTGATTGTGACAATGAATGCCTAGAGCTTGCAAATCACTTTCAAAAAGTTTGAAGACATAGTCCAGTTTATAGTGTTAGGATGACATCACTGGTGTTTATCTTCTCTTGGGAACCTTGTTAAAACTGAAGGCATGTGCACATGGGATTTTTTTAGCTCTTTTTTTTTTTACCAGTGGTTATTTTCAAGATGCTGCCTAAGACCCTCTTTTACACTTCTGAAGAGAATTGTAAGGCTTTTTTGCAAATTGCTCAGATCCTTTACTAATCAGACTTGTGCTTGTAGCTACTGTCAGTGATCACAACCAGGGGATAGGAAATTACGTTGTTTTTTAAGAAAAACAAATTTGAACTGACCATGCTTACTCTCTAAGCTTGCATGTTCTGTTGTTTTTCCCTCCAAATGCAATATTTAGTGAACTTACAGTGAGAAATAAATTGACACTGATCAGTCATAATTCAATTTTTATGCAATGGAAACAGAAAAAGCAAAACCAAGCAATGAATTCTTTTCTGTTATTGCCTCTGTAAAGCTAATATTTGATGCATTTGGATAGCTTAATATTAGATTTTCATTAGACTCCACATCTCTGGAACTAAAGCTGATCATTTTTATATGTGCCTTCACCTAGTTATACTTCTATAAATCTTCTGTGTGCAATTATTGCAAGCACAGGCATTTTCCAAAAGTTACTGAATTATGCACAAATGTAAGCAGAGGTATTGCTGTTCATACAGAAGTGAAATGGAGAACTTAGCATAATCACATTAGGTAAAACTGCCAATAGAGCACGTAATAAAGCATGCTACTCCACGGACAAAATTCTAATTTCAGTTATTCTGGCACAAATACAGTGATTTTTGTCTGATTTTGCAAGATTTCCTTGAAACTCGTTAGATTCAGGCTCTGCCCCATTTATTAGAGCTTGTGGCAGGACCCTGCCTTAGGTGTGTGTGCTTTTATCTGTACTCCATATACACCAACCCTGTGTGTGCCTACCCACCATTTGTTGCATAGCAGGATTGTTTTGCTTACTCAAACATATTTGTTCTCCTTTCTTGTTCCCAGTTTATTCTCTGCTTCAGTTTTTACCAGTGGGAACCCATGACTTATGGAGCTTACCACTACCCAGGCTGGTCCATGGTGCTCGGGTGGCTGATGCTGGCCTGCTCAGTCATCTGGATCCCAGTTATGTTTGTCATAAAAATGCATCTAGCCCCAGGCAAATTTATCGAGGTAATTCTTCTTTCTTTTTGTTGTTTGAAAATATGGCCACAGGAGACTGTCTCTTTTATTTTATTTGATTTGATTTTTTTGTGATATTGATTGTCTAATACCGCTCAGATTACTTTCTGGTAAACTAGTTATTGTGTTGCAAAGAGATGCCCAGTAGATTTAAAACGTAGACCTTCTGCTCCTAGTTTCTCCAAAAACATGGTCCTAAATTGTGGAGTGGTTTGTTTTATGAGATCTAGACAAATTTAATGAGGTTTTGTATGGCCTTCTTGGAAGAAAGTTGTTCTAGATTTGTTGGCCTTCTTACAAAAGCAGCATATAGCCACGGGGAGCCTCAGCTGCTGGGGTGTATTGTGCCCAGACAATCAGCACTAGGAGAGGTCAATCAGGAATTGCCCATGTGCAAAGCAAGGGGTTCTGGACTCATCCAGGTTGTGCTCCACAAGGTTCTGCCACTCTCTCAAGTCCTGGAATAAGATGCAGAGCAGGAAGGGTTTCCATGCATCTCAAGCTGCTCACTGTAAAATCCAGCTGGCAATTTTTACTTTCACCCTTCATCTCTATTCTTCTTGAAGTAGCTGATCCTTTCTGGCACCTGGGCTTAAAATAATTCCAGGTGGCAGTTTATTTTTAATTCAAGCTTCTTTTGTTTATTTTGTTAATTGGATTCCTGACACTTCCCCCCACTGCTTCAGAAATGTGGTGGTCACCTACTTCTCCCCATCCCTGTGTCCTGTCCCTGCCTGGCACCCCCCTCTCCCTGTCTGTTCCCATCCTGCTGGCTCCTCAGTCCTGGCAGGGCATGGTACAGCAAGGTCAGCATTTCCTCCCTTCGTTGCCTTGCCCCTGTCTTCTGGAGAAGCTCAGTGCTCTTATTTTAGGTCTTTGAGGCTTTCTCAGTTCTGCCTTCTCATCACTGCCTGCTTCTTGTGCTGCTCCCACCTTGGGAGAATGAACAGACACTCGCTCCCCTTCCTGTAGCTGCTTTTGCAGTTCAGCTTCCCTGCAAATCCCACCGGGGCTGTTTCTTGCTTCAGAAATGGAAAGGAGAGAAAATATACTAAAATAGTATAATCTTTTTGGTCTCTCAATATGTCACGCTACACATGCCTAAGGGAAAAGACCACGTTCCTCTGCTTCCCATAGAGCAAAGGAATTTCATAGGAGAAGGATTTTTGCAGTGGTGGGACACCCTAGGGAGAGCATCCAAGCAATAGGCAATGAGGCCACTTGTCTAAAAGGTCACTCAGCTCTTGTGTAGAGCAGAATGGAGTGCCTGGGTCAGCTGCCCCTAATGGAAATGAACTAATGAGGAATTAGATGTACTTGTTCCTTGTCTCACAAGCTTCTCTCACTGACACAAGTGGTTCCGCTTCAAAACTTCTCATGCGTAGAGCTGGCATACATATTGCCACAAAAATAGGGTGCTTCCCTTACTGCCTCTCCAGGTGTGCGCCCGAAGAAACACCCAAGAGCTGGATCTGTTTTGAAAGGGCTTTTGCTGAAGATATTTCAAATGTAGACTGGTATTTCCTCAATATTGAGTCTGCTGCATAAAATGATTACGGTTGATTTGGGAGGTAAAAGTTGCAAACTGGTAATTAAGCAGAGATTAAAATAACTGATAGAGAGGTCTGATTCACTTTATTAGGTAATAAACATATAATTGTTCCCTCTAAAGTCATCAAAAAGATGTTTTCTTTCCTTTTTATCTGTGAATGTACCAATCAAATTATACATTCAATAAAAAACTCTGGAGAGATCGGAAAATTTTCATTGTTTGCTAGTTTGACATTCTCCTCTTTCTTTTTTCCTGCAGATAGAAACAAAACATTTCGTAATTTCAAAATTAAAATATTTTATAGTGATATATACTACCTTTGGTAATTTGTATACTTTGGGGAAATATACTAAATAGAAATCCAATTATTTTAATGCACTTACCCACTGCTTAGACCATTGGGCACATGTCCTTCAGTAAGAGAGCCTCACAGTCTACAGCAGTGGCTCTGAGCTCCTTTCACATGATGCAGGGAAGAATACATACTTAAAACCTGGGCACTTTATCCTCTGTTAATCTCAAGAACTTTGTGCAAAACAAACACTGAGCAGTGGAGCGTTGCTGGGCCATCATCAGTAATCTCAAATGAGCCTGTCCTCTCTTCTCCTGCATGGTAATTGTGCTCCATGACACCAAATGAGACTCTTTTCTCTTCCCCATGGCAGAGGCTCAAGCTGGTGTGCTCTCCTCAGCCTGACTGGGGCCCCTTTCTGGCCAAGCACCGAGGTGAACGCTACAGGAACATGATTGATCCACTGGGAACCTCCTCCTTGGGACTTAAACTGCCAGTCAAGGATATGGAACTGGGGACCCAATGCTAACAACTATTACAAGAGGGTGGCAACAACATTGTCAGCCTTCTCTGATTTTTTCTTTTTTCTTTTTCCCACCGTTTCTTCTTTTCTTTTCTGCGGTGCCTGAAAGGGGTTGATTAGGGAAGCAGGACTTGCTGTTGCATGCCATAGGGGAAGCCTAACTAGACCACTTCCAGGCATAGTTGATGCCTGTGACATGTTCTATACCTGGTGACACAGCAGAAGCCCTGTATATGACAGGTGACATAACCAGGTGTTGTCAGGTGATGCAGGAATTAAAAAAACCAAAAACAAATACAAACCCAAAAGTCTTTAGAGGAAATGAGGTGTGCAGTTTGATGCATCTCCTACAAGCACCCTTTGTAATAAGTGGCTGTGATGGGACTAGGATTCTGCTACCAGTGTATTCCAAGGAAGGTTCAGCCCTCAAATATGATGGAAGGGAGCAAAGAATGGGATCTCCTGTAGTCCTGATGTAAATCCAGCATAAGTCTTCTATAGCAATAGGGTTGCTTTTTTTGCCCTGACAGCAAACCTTGGCCCATCATGTCTGCACACTTCCTTTATGATTTATGCTATCTTGGAGAGATTGTTATGTTATTTAAACAAGCAGAGACCCTTGAAACAGCACACCAGGAAGCAATATATGGGATGAGAACAGAAACATGATGAACACTTGATCTTTTCAAGTAGAAAAATAAGAACAAAGTTTTAAAAAAATGATCAATTGAGACTGGAACTAAACTGCATTTGAGTCTGGAAGTGGTTTGGAAATGGTGCCAGAATGAGTTGCATGGGCATCGCTGTTTAAAGTCCTTTTGATAAAGTATAGTCCTTTGTTTAAAGTTTCTTTTGATAATTTGATATCTCATTTAGACTAGGGATGCCTCAGTTATAAAAAATGTCTGACAACTTGCTTCACACCAAGTGAACCTGTGGTTTTACTCACTTCACTCTAATACTCTCAATATATTTTTCCTTTTTTCTCTGCTTTTGTTTACAGTATCTCCTCAAGAAGCCATCATATAATTTGTGCCTAAATTTGTATTCTTACAGTGGTAAGTGTAGTCTAGTTACCACCTGAAAACAGTTATTAGAAGTTAGATGTGCTGTTCAACTTTGTGACTCCCCGTTCATTTGCCTATAAGCACCTTTATGTAACCTATAACCTTTAGATGGTGTATTCTTCTCTTTCAACCAATGGGGAAATAGCAGGACCCCCACTTGTCTATATATTATATATATAGCACGTAAATTCTTCAAAGCAGTATTCTCTCTGAAATGTGCATAAGGTATTCTTTTCATTAAAACATTTTCATTAAATAATAAAAAAAAACCCCAAATCCACAATAATTAACCACTGCAGTCATCCACACAGATGTAACATTAGATATAGAAAATACAAGGGTTGGGGAGAGAGGACAATTTAGTAGAGGGCCATAATACCATTGCATAGCAGTAGGGCATCCTGAATCATTACATTTTAGAAATCATATATACGCAGTCATATAGACTTAAATAGTTTTGTTACCTATTGGACAGAGTAAAAAATAGAGCTTTTGAAGAGTACATTTATTTACCTAAATAGAAAATTAGCCCAACTTATTGTAAATGCACTAGAATGAGGGAGAAAAATATATCTTCAATAATTGGCAAAACTTAACCTTTATTATCTTGTTATATCCTATACATACATATATGATATTTTTTAATGGTGATCAGTGTTCATGTAGTGTGTGCTAGTGATGTTTTATGTCCCTATAAATATCTTACCAATCAATGTAGAAATGATGAGCTTAACAGTTTAGCCAGTTTTTTCCTCCCCACAGACACTGCTGTAGTAGCCTGTAAATGTTCTTTCCTTTCAGGGGACTGTTTCTATCCCATTCTTCTGTCTGTCTGTCTGTCTGTCTTCATATTACAGGGTCTCAGGTAAATCCTCAGTTCATGTGTGTCTGTAGATCAGTAGATGTGTTGTTTTCATCCCGTTGAAGAAAACAAAAAACTAAACCTTGAAGTAACACTTCAACAAATCGTTAACTCCTTTTCTCTGTGTGTGTGTATATATATATGTATATGAAATATATTAATCATTTTGCTGAACTTCCTCTTTCATGGGGCAATTAGTGTTGCCAGTTCTAGGCACTGCTGGAGACCTTTAATCCTCACACAAAACAAGTGAAGTGCTAACAGGGGTTGTCACCAGGGCAGGGATGGCAGATTCCACAATGTTTTCCACTGACCCCTGAGTCTCTGCTCCATGGGCTCTTGTTGGTCCCTGCTCAGCAGCAAGACAGGACTCTCCTGTGAGCTTCTCTGCCTTAAAGCTGTTCCCCCTTGCTTCAGCTTTGCCTGCTATTTTAATAAAAATGTGCTATTCTTACTTCTGGCTTTTATTTTCCTGACAGAGGTAGGTTTGAGAAGCCATGCTCTGTTTAACCTTGTGAAGGTCCATAAGGATGAGCTGGAAATCTGATTCCCATGTCTAGGTGGGGTTGAGGAACCTTCCCTGGCTGCAGAAAGGAACCTAAGTCAGCACCTCTCTTGGGAATTACATATTTCTGTTGGGATAAATGACTCTGGGTCTCTCTTGACCAATATTCCCTTACACCTTGGCTTGATTTTTGGAGTCCAACAAATATGTGTAGGTTTGGTCTTCTTTGAAAAAGAGAAATCACAGTTGAATAGTTTGAGAGCACTGAATCCTTTCACTTATTGGCTTGTCTCAAGGCATGCCTTGGAACTGGGATTAACTCATTGCCATAAAGTTCCCTCAGTGTAAGGATGCCAGTTAATGCCTGCCTGAATTATGAAAGAGATATCATTTGAAGGAATACTGCTGGGATATTATATCTTTTGGCTTGGATTACCAAACCAGACTGCATATGAAATTGCAACTGAATTGCTTTCCATGATTTATGTAATTAATCCGCTTGCTTTTAATTTAGATGTTGTTCCTGTGCCTGCTAAGTCATTAGCACAGGATTAGGCTTGAATTTGAAACTCTGTAAACAGACGATTGTGATTTTTTTGCTAGCTGATCTTTGTCTTCAGCTTTGATCCCATTGCTAGGCTTGCAAAAACCTTTGGAAAAGGGGAGAAATGCATACAAAAATCACAGAAGATGTGAAGTTTTCACTGTATGTGAAAAGCAGGGTTTTATTTTGGTCGCACGAGAATTTTTCTAAAGTATTTTACTGTCTAAATCTGAAAGTTGAGATTAAATTAACCAGCAGTGTCTTCTTTAAATGAGAAGCTACCTTGAAGTTTGGGAATGCACTTCATTTACCATGTTCTAAGGAAAGTTTGCATGTACTTTGATAATTTTCTAAAAATAAATTTAGTAACTAATAGCATAACAGTAAAGATCTTTAAAAGAAAAAAAGGAGGGGAAAAAGCCATATTAGTAAAAATGTGATGTATGTACTTTCAGATCTATCTATCTTGTGAGTAAAAAATGTTTAAATTTGGTGAAATAATGATGCATATTTTTTCTTTGAAATGAAATTGAATTTCTGGATGGGCTGAGATGCATTATTGTATGCATTAAAGATTATACCTAATGCAAATGCTTGCCATCTTCAACTTCTTTGGGGTCTTCTTAGTGTTTTTAATATGCAATGTTCAAAACCTGTGTTTCAGCTAGACAAGGCAGCACTTTGTTTCCAAAAGAAGGGTTTAACAAAATGACCTTTAATTGAGAAAGATTTGGATTGTCTTTATATGATGTTTCAATTGAGTCCAAATAGTCTTTTGATTCATTTCTGCTCCAATGACCACATTAGATGTGCCTCCACACTGAAGATCATTGCTTCTGATACACTGTGTGACTATCTCTTACCATCAGCTTCCAACACCTGATTGATTTTAAATACCTTTGGTCTTTTTGTTGTGTACAGTTGTATGGATAATATGATTTCCTTTTTCCTGTGTTAAAGCAGTGTTCATGTATGGAAGTCATTGGTCTCCTGTTGGTTTCTTACTCTGCAGCTCCACTTCTTGCAATCAAGGACAGACTTGTAGGGACTGTGGGTTGCAGAGAGCAGAGCTTTTTCACCAGAGGCATCCCAGAAAGCCTCTCTGTTCTGCTGTTGTAAGACACACTTGTTTCTTGGTTTGCAGTTGGATGGTGTGCATATAAGGTACCTGGAAAATGATCCTGAGGGGCTCAGGTTGGTGACTTGAGGCAGCAGGTAAGAGGTATTGGGATTTCTGCCTTTGTCACCCTCAGGCAGCCTATTACCAAAGACAGAAGGTTTTCCTCATGTGAGAACTAGGTTGGGTCTTAATGCTCACAATATTTTATTTGCCCATAACATTTAAATACATCTTCAGGTAACCATTTGCCTTATAGCTATCTTCCATTGTTAGGAAAATTGACTAAAACACGTTGTTATCTGTCCTTTATATTATATAGTATTACCTTGTAAGGTAGATGCTTGGCTGGTATAAATTGCCACAGCTTTGTCTGGAGCTGTGGCAATTTACACCAGCTGAGAATTTGCTCCCTGTGTCCTATGGCACTTTATTACAGACCCATCGCTGATGGGTTAAATCTTAATTACTTGCGTAATGTCATATATAAATATATATATATATATTTACAGGCATTCTATGGGGTACTGCTGCCTATGGATAAAGATTTGTACCCTAACCAGATCACTGCATTTTTTCTCATTAGCTGTATGTGCAAAAAAAAATTGTTACAAAGAATGTATCACATGTATCTCATGTAGTACATATTATGTTGCTGTATGTCGTTAATTTCAGAAATCATTATTCTTGAGGCCCTACCTCAAATTTTGTATTTATGTGTACAAATGCAATTTATTGTATTATATATTTGCCTAATATATTTGGATGTGATAAATTAAAATTATTCAATAATGTATGGGCTCTAAAGACTAAATAAATGTCCAGTGTTTAAAACAGAAATTACATCAACTTTTCTGGTGAATGAAATGCCTCTTTTCCCACCACCTCCTCCTTCTGCACCCAACACACACCACAAACATCATTCTTACTTAACACACAGCCTTAAGGTATCTTCAGAATTGATCCATTTGATTGTTAGAAACATAGAGCAGCAACTGGAAACAGCCCTCCTGGGAAATGGGGATGTTGCACAGCTGCAGAAACAAGTATCATTTAAATAGCTGGTTTCTTAACTATTGAGTGTTCTATACCTTGTAGAACAATTGATTGCTTAACAGAGGACCAACTGGATTTGTTTAAATCCTTCTTATCCTATCAATTCAATTATCCTAAAGGTTGTTAAACTGATAAAAACAAGAGCGGTTCGTGTCTACTGGAGTTACAAACAGGAGGCTGGAAGAAGGAGCAAGTGAAGAAGGAAAGTGTAAGGAGCAGTTTCTGGTGTTATTGTGCCTCGTGTTTGAATTCCTGCTGCGTGGCGAGGGCCATGTGCCACAACACCAATTTGGAAAGCAGGTTCTCCCCTTTCCCAGCCTGCTATGGAAATGGTACTGGTCCAACCTGTTTCACTGTTGGCAGACACGAGCTTTTGAGAAACTTTCCCCAAATACAGTAGCTGAAGCACGATGTCACACGATGTGCCATCCGAAGTGGTACCACAGGAGATGCTTGTGCCAAGAGCATGATTCATTTCAGGCGAGGGTCTGAACCTGAAGACTGCTCTACAGCTGAATGGCAGTGTTCTGTCTTTAGGCTCACATTTCTCTGGAATGTGCATGTGTGGGTAAGGTAAGGGAGGTGGTAGGACCTGGTGGTGGAAGACTACAGCCATACCTTGCGCATTACCTGTGCAGGTGGATTTCATTTTGGGAAAGTCTGAAGTTACCAGCGAGCATCATGAGAGTCCTGAGAGAAGGCTGAGTGGCATTAATATTCTTTCCAGGAGGAAAAACTGATGCATATGGAATATGTCAAACTCTCAAAGTCAACCACTGTAAGTCAATGATAAAACTCATTGATTTTGGGAGTAAGAGACACTAATTTGCTGTCACCATTAGGCGTTTACTGCATAAAATCTTTAAATTCATGGGAACAGATAAAAATCCATGTCCTTTTAACTTGGTTGTATGGATTGACCATGGCCACAGTTTAAACCAATGCATGTTACTTAACAGCTGGAAGATAGGCATGTGTTGTACTACACTGCTCACAGATGTGCTTAGTCTGAAATAATTTTACTCTTTCGGTGCTGAAGTTCCTACAGTCAGTATAGAGGTTGAAGGGCACATCTTATACCAAATGGATTAATCAGCTGTAAAGTTTAGTTTAGACTTCTCAGTCTTCAGTCTTCAAACATTAGCTAATGATGTGTTTGGGAATCACAAATAAAATTTGGAAAAGAGCTCCATGATTGTACAGAAGTAGACAAGTTATTTTTCTTTGTAAGGCTTCACTCTGATGGATTTGTTAGTTAGTTACTTATGTAATTGTAAACCCTGAAGTGGACGCTTTTAGCCTTCTGAACTGATTATATAGTTCTTTACAAGTATCTGTCAGTGGGTAAGGCAAGCATGGCATACAGTAATCCCCGTTCCTTTTCATCTAGTCTTCTTCACAGTATTCAGGTGTAAGTGCTGATGCTAATTCTTGCCCTCTGCTGGCCGCAAAGCAAACTTTGCTCGTATGGATCGCAAGCGTCCCCGTGGAGCCAGGCTTTCCAGGGATGCAAGCCTTTTTTGTGAATTAAGGAGATTTTCTACCCCATGAGCTACAAGTGGCAGGCTTTTTTGTTTGTTTGTTTGGGGTTTTGTTTTTTTTTTTTTGTTTTGTTTTGTTTTTGTTTTTGTTTTTTTGCAGTGCAGCTGTCAACTGAGTCCACACATATTCAGACGCCCTTGAAGTAATAGTGCTTTTAATTACATTTTAGCTGTGGCATGTAGCCCTACAACTGCTCTGAGAGACACTGGGCCTACTCAAAAATCCTTCCTCAAACTACAAAATGTCACAAGCTTTGCAGCTGGCAGGACTAACAGTTCAACGCCACACAGTTAGCAACTTCACAATAATAGGTCAAAACCAAGTGACCAATTCAGTGACGAAAGGAGAGTGCAAGAACAATATTCACGGGAATATTATCTGAGCTGAAATCCAGCTCAGTTTACAGGACAAATGCTTCACTCTTGCAAAAGTACCTTCATATTTTTTTAGATTGCTATGAATACCCAGGAACACAATTTTAATTCTTATGTGGAAGTCAAGCTTTTCAGCTATTTATATTTCCCATGAGAACATATCAGAAAGTCTGATTTTCTGGCAATGAAGGGAGATTATTTGTTGCCATTAGGGGAGGTGCAAGAATAATGTTGGCTGTGAGAAGGGGATTTTTTTGTTTTCCATCCATTTTGCCCTATCCTTTCTCCATAAGAACAGCTGAACATATGTGCTCTCCAAATGTGTGATCATTTGGGCATTGAGCTGGACTATAGGAAGAGCCACTACTGTGGGACCCGCTTTTTTTCAGACCATTTTTTACCAAGCTGCCTGTGCTACTTTTTGCAGCACCTGTGGGCTTTTGGGTGCTTCTGATGAACAGAAAAACAAATCAGTAATGGTTAGGATATTCTTTTCCATAAGAATGCTCAACATGCCTTTGAAACTGTGCTTTACAGCCCATAACATGGTGCAAATTTTTTCATGTACCCACAGTAATTTTTTATAAACAGCATTTAATCCAGGCTTAGGTTAAACAGATCAGTTTGAGAATCTACGACCAGTTTAAATTGTATATCAACTTAAGACTCTGCATCAAGCGGAAAATGGAAAACTTGAATTCGATGCAATTTGGTGTCTAGATAAGACACTGGTTTTACTACCAGATAAGCAGAAACAGATCTATGCTAACAGATATTGGATATACAGACCCGTTCCCCAAAAAGAAATCTCGAAAATCAGACAGTAACTGCTATGCAGAACCCTGATGGTATCAGGATGGAATAAAGGGGTGTGTCTTCACGTGCTGAGGTACCATTGCCTCTTTCTCTTGTTGCTATGGTTATATAGAGCATCTGTGCATACCCACACACACTTGTACACCATGTGTGTGCACCTTCTCTCGCCCCGTGGCTGATTGTGGGGCGCCCTAGACGAAGGGAAGAAGCTGCAAAATTACATTCGGAGAAAAAAAAAAAAGTTGTTTTGATACACTGGAGATAAATTACTGATGCGCTTTCTGAGTGGCCACCCCAGAGGTTTCCTGGAGTGCATTACTTTGCTGGCAGCCAGGAACAGCTGTTTCCAGACATCTCACTAATTAAGTAATTAGGCAACCAAGTCAGACTGTTTGCTCTTGCCAGTGTAAATGTGTATGAATGCAACTGCACCCTTAAGAAGGGCATGATTTTTATGGTGTCATCCTAACTTTGTCCAAATGTACAGCTTATTTAACATTTAAGATGGCTGGAATTTGCACTGTGCAGCACAAAATCACGATGAGGGCAAGCAGCAGAGAGGGTAATCCTGGGGCTTGCAACTGTAGGTCCAGTCTGGAAATCTCTGCTCCCGTTCGGTGGGGTGGGAACATCATCAAGGACCAGTAAAGTGTCCTTGAAAATTAAATCAGGTGTTCTGCAGTGAAGAGTATTGCATACAACCGAGGCATGTGGTGGTAGCGTGTTCCTTGCCAAGCAGCGAGCCAAATTAAAAGGCTGGATCGAAGAAATACTTGAAGACAGGTTTTAGAACGGCTACGAGAGCAGATTCTCATATGGTTCACGGAGTATCTTTAAATACTTTACCTCCCTTTTACACGCTAGAGGCACGAAAGCGCAGTTAAGGGAGTTGAGCAAGGACAGGCGAGAAACCGAGGAACGGCGCAGGTTTCTATATCATACCTCGTAACTTTTTTGTTTATTCATACACGGCATTAATTATTACTAAGAGTAAATAGTTAATGAGGGTTGATTCTCCCACCGAGGAGAAGGGGAAGGCGCCCCGGATCCGCCGCGCCTCGCACCCGCTCGGACGAGCAGCAGGCGGGCGGCGGGTCCCTGTGGCTCGGGGTGGGGGGCTGGGGAGGTTTCCCGCACCGGGGAGCGGGGCCGGTGCGCAATGCGGGGCTCCCCGCACCGGGGCCGCTCCGCTCGGAGCGCGGCCGTGGCCGGGCGGCGGCGCTGGCGAGGCCCGGGGGGGCCGCGCGTCACGGCGGGGGGCGGGCGGGGAGCCCCCGCTGCGGGGGCGTCGGGGCCGCGCCTGGGCAGCGGGCGGAGCTGCCACCGCCTCCTCCCGGAGCCGCTCCGCTCCGTTCCGTTCCGTTCCGGGCGGCGGAGGCTGCGCTCGGCTCCGCTGGGCTCGGTGCGGCTCCGCAGCAGCTGCCGGCGGCCGGGGAGGGAAGGAGGGAGCGAGCGAGCGGGCGCTGCCGCCCGCGCCGCGCCGATGGGTCTCCTCCTGCTCCTCTGGGCGTGTGCGGCCGCCACCGGGGCAGGTGAGGGGCCGGGCCGGGGCCGGGGTCCGTGACGGGGCCGGGGTCCGCCCCGACCGCCTCCCCGGGGAGCAAGGGCCGGGCCGCGCCGGGGGCGGGCGGAAACTTTGCGGCGGCGGCGGGGGGAGCCGCCCGGCCGTGCCGGCGGAGCCGGGCATTCCCCGCAGCGCCGAGCGGGGCGGGCGCGGAGCTCCGCAGGGCGCAGCCGGGCTCGTTCCCGGCGGGGCGGCCGCTCCGCGGGGGCTGAGGGCAGGCGTGGGAAAGTTTTGGAGAGCGGCGTGCGGGCCGCGCCCCGAGGAGACGGGGACGGGGAGCGGCGCGGGTCCGGGTCCGGCTGCGGGTCCGGGTCCGGCTGCGGGTCCGGGTCCGGGTCCGGCTGCGGGTCCGGGTCCAGGTCCGGCTGCGGGTCCGGGTCCGGGCGGTGCGCGGGGTGCGGCGGTACGGTCGCGATGCCGCTGCAAGCGCCTTCTTCCAGCCGGTGCCGTGCCGGCTCCGCTCTCTCCATCCTTGCGCGACCCGAGTGCCGCTTCTTGCTCCTTGCGAAGGCTTTGTTCTTGGTCCCCGGGTACCGCTCCTTCCCTCGTGCTGAGGGGCACGTTTCTCCGTGCTGCTTGTAGCTATTCCCAAGGAAACCACCCGGTGCAATTATCAGAAGTGGGAAGGAATTAATGTTTTATAATTAAATTCTTGTAGTAATTATAACCTCATCTAAATCTGCAAAGAGATGCGGCTTAAAAACAGTCGGAAGAAAATACCGCCCATCCCTTTCATAGCGGTGTTACCCCTGATAGTGCATACAGAGATTTTAAATGGACCCAAAACTCCACTACTCGGAAAGTTCTCTGTGTGCAACAATTGCCATCGAAGTTGTGAGAGGAGAGAGCAAAATGTGTCTTCTAGAGCCTCTTCTTTACCTTGATTTTGAATGGTTTCACGTGGGTATGTGCGAATGGCTTGATTGTGTTGAGTGTGCTTTAAGTAAAAGTTTTTCCATCCCGGAATAGCACTTAGACATGTTGAGGAGATTATGAATGTGCTGCATATGTTGCATGGCTGCACATTAGCTAGATGGAGCATGGCATGATTGCTGGTGCTCGAGTGTAAGTGATAAAGGCGGAAGTGGAGAATAAAAGCTGTCAGAGCTGTAAGGCAGAATTAATTTCTTCTAGGGATTTCCTGGTGACATCATTCATAATTATATGGCTTAATCCTCTAATCTACTGTAGTGCCTTCAGTTCACATTGGGCCGGATCCGCCAAGTCCTGAGATGATTTCCACTCCCACCCACCTGCCTGAAGCATTTGGAGCGTTGCTTGTGTAAGCCACTGATACAAGGGGGAATGGCCCAATTACTTTAAATAGGAATTGAAAGCAGCATCATCCAGAATCAGGCCCAGGCATTGCACAGCTCTCCAGTGAAAGCAGACAGCTTGATGCTTAATTTTTACTTCAGGAAGAGATGGTATTTCCAGATGCTTGTTCCACTGGAGAGAGACAGCATAAAATACTAAATGCAAGTGTGGTTGATATGCCTGTAGTATCTTTCTGATACACTGGGGGAGACTACAGGGGGAAAAGGAGACTTCGTTGTCATACTGAAGCTGCTGATTTGTTGTTTATTAATTATTAACTAGGTGTTTGAGTGCCTGCTGCCATCTGAAGACCCAGCTCAGGAAAATAACTATATATTTAAAGCAGTGTAGACTCTTGCTAAATAGTTATTGTGACATTAGAAACTGTCTCTATTTTCCAAAGTATTTTAAAAGCTGGAAGGGAACACACTGAAGCTGTCACGCAAGATCCTTGGTTGGCATAAATCGAAGCCTGTGGAGCTACAGTGATGTATACTTGTTGAGCCTTGGGTATTCAGGCTGGAATAAACAGCTTTAATAGAGCAGTGGAGCTACGGTGATTTATGGGAGTGCCTGTACTTGCTCACTGTAGTTTCTGTCCCCACCCAGTTGATGTGACAGAGCTTTCACTTACTTCAACGGGGTTGAGATTTCTCTTGCTGAACACAGTTTGTCCTTTCTGTTGGTCCATTTTAGTACCTACTTGACCTCCCTTCTTGTTAGTAGATTATTGCTGATCTGAATAGATGTAACCCCTTTCTAATGAAGGACAGTATGCCCTGTTTCTCACAGGGATGGTAAAGACTTGTCTTTGCTGATAGGTAAGTTCACACAATTTACATTGTTCTCCTTTCCTGCTGAATGAAAACCTTAGTTAGAATAACAGGTCCTTTCTTGTTTTGGTGCTGCTCTTTATTCCGGGCTGGGAAGGTGTTTTTGGTCCACCAGTGTGGATACAGTGTCAGTTGTGGTCATTCAGTACCTCAGTGGCTAGGGTGGAAGTCAAAGATAGTACCAAAAGCCTGGTGATGTTGCTGATTATCTGGGAAGTTTTTGCCTTTGGAGAAATTTTTCTGGGTTGTCTGATATTCTCCCCATTCCAATTGTCTCCAAAAAGGTGTTTATCCCCATATTCTTATGAAAGCACTGTGCATGTGTGGATGTGTCACCACTCTTGGAGCTTCAGTTCTATCAGATGCCTCTAGATCTTAATTTTACTTGTAGATTAAGGTTGATAGAGACCTCCTATAAAGCTGTATTTTCAGTACTATTTTAATGTTTTGTCCCATGTGGAGTAGAATCCTCTACATTAGCACATGTTAGAACAACTTTTCATCCTTGAGGAAAAGAAAATGCTGGAGTACAGCAGATTTATGAGTAGTATATGTAACTTCTTGTTCGTTCTCTACACCTCAGTAGTTTCTCAGAGCCTTTCAAAGAATCAAACTAGAGTACTTGCTGCTTAAATGATCCAGAAGTATAGTCCTGGAATAACAAATCAATCAATTTAGACCTGAAAGTGAAGTCTACTTAGTGGAAATCAATCTGGACGTGCTTTACAGGTAATGTCCTTGCTCCATGGAAGTCAATGGGACTTTTACCATTGACTTCAGCTGTGTCAGGATTTCATTCTTGGAGCCTGTTCCTGTTACTAATGATGTTAGCGAAAGATTTAATTAGGAAAGTGTTTGGATTTCACACAAGATACTTGACCTGTGTTTCAGGCGCAGGTCTCAGGTCACTCTTACTGATGTGTTGAGAGAAACGCTGAGGTCAGGCTGCCCTCTTCCTATCCCCAGAAAAAAGGAGGCATGTTTGATGAATTTGGGGTGCTAACCATCAAGTTGCCCTGAGCTCTTCAACACAGCATTTTGAATACTTTTGGAGTTTTATGTCAATCCCATCAGATTGAACAGTACCCAGGCTTTTCCTGGGCATAAGCCTTTTATGAATTCCAGGTTTAGATTTGTGCATTTCCAGTAGGTGCTCCCACAGCCCAGAGGTGCTGCAGCTTTTTTGGCTGAGTGAATGTCTGCTGTTTGTAGATAGGCTCTGTGCTTCAGAAGCAATGTCAAACACCTTGGGTGAGCCACCCAAGGCTCTTAGTCTGTAGGATGGTGTTCTTTGCCCTGCTGCCATATCTGCTCCAGAGTCCTTGGGAAAATTGATTATATTTAGTCCGGTTGGGTAAACGGATTATATTTAGGTGATGAGCTGTGGGCCTGGTCAGTTGGTCCCAGCTAAGTAGGAATTGTGAGAGGAGTTTTCAGTCTTTACGTCTCCCTGGAAATACTGTGTGGCCAAGAGATGAATGCTGCAGATCTCTCTCATTGTTTTGTATTGCTGGTTATGCTCTTCTTTATTTATTACTCTTTAACCTTGTGAAGATACTGGATAAACATAGCAGTTTTAGAATGTTTTAACACATGCATGGTCAAATCTCTGGGAAGTAAATAATTTAATTGGAAGACTTGGAATAGAATATCTTCTCTTTCCTGCAGCACAGTTACTGTCTTATAAGTAATTACTGTGTACAGTGTGTGAGAGTGGGAAGGTAGTAGAAATGTCTGTGCTAGATACTCTTCTCTATTCTTTCCATTACCTGATTTGAAATAAAAATTGATCTAACTCTCTCTGCCTCCAACAGCTGTAGGATTTGGAATGGATCCTGACTTACAAATTGATATCATCACAGAGCTGGATCTGGTGAATACAACCCTGGGGGTAACACAAGTGTCAGGACTACACAATGCCAGCAAAGCATTTTTATTCCAAGGTGAGAGAAACATCCTCAGTTTTCTTATCTCACTTCTGTCTTCATGAGCTCAGAAGAGCTTTGATGCTTGAGTGATTCCCTGTAATTGTTAAATGTTAAATGTTGCTTTCTTTTATTTCTGTTTCTTGGAATTAATTCTTGAAATACAGATAATATTTTTTTGTGTGTTTGCTGTCAGGTAGTTGCAAAGGAATTTAGGGAAGTTTTTCTGGGTAGATTTTCAATACTCCCCAGTACATATTTATCACTAAATATGTCAGAGTGGTTCCAACGGATGGACTTGTGGTTTTCTTCTCTGGGATCATATACATGCAGAGAGATACACAGCTGAAGCTGTGTAACTATGGGAAGCCATTTAATGTGTTGACACTGATTAGTAATGTAGGAAGTCTTTCATTAACTTTCTGAAAACTGCTAAATTGGCTACATAGAATATTTTCGTGTTTAACTGCCCAAGCTGACTATCAAGGACCGTATAAATCACTTTGATTTGTGTTTTTTCCCATCTTCATTAAGTATTCTAACGTAAATTTGTGAAGTGTTTTAAAAATGTTTTGTTTTTTTTTTCTGAATGAAATTCTGGATGTGGCTTTACAATATATTTAAATAAGATCTAGATCAAGGGACAATGTCCCATGGGGTAGAAGCATTGAGTTGCTACAATATGCTTATTAGGCAAGGAAGACATTTATATGACTTAAGATTAACATGTGAATTAAAGAAGGATTGGTAACATTTTTATTGTGGAGACTTCCTATGTTTTTTCTTTACTGTGCTTTAATCAGTGTTGAAGTGTGCATATTAACATCTCCCTTTTTCTTATCTTTCTTCTGTAGCTGTTTTTAGAGGCAAATTCTTACGATCTCACTTAGCTTCATTTCTGGATCTGCAGTGCTAGCTGACTTTACTGTGAATAATAAGGGAAGCGGGTCTCCAATCTTAGTTCATTCTTTATCTGGACAAGGCCAGTTTAGGAGTCAGACAGAGAGGCTTCTGGAGAACACCTCAGGATTTGTTTCCTGTCTTTTATCATACAACAAATAGCTTAATTTTCACTGATTCCCAAATTAGTGTCCAGAAAAGTGGCATTGATTCTTTTCATTTTAAGATATCAGTTGTTTTGATACCCTGACTCCAGGTTTGTGTATTATGGACACATTAATATTCAAGTATAGCCATTCATCTAAGGACTGCAGTGGCCTAAATATATTAATAATTCCAGTTGCTATTCTGTGCAGTTAATTGCAACCACACTGAGCTATTGTGGTGAGTTTTCACAGACTGATGGTTGGAACTGTAGGGAAGAAGTCTGAGATGTGTTTGTCAGGACTTGGATTGAGACCATTGACACTGAAAGTAGCTTTGAAAGGTTAATGGTGAAGATGTCTTGGATATTCTGTTCTTTTCTGCTTGGAGTTGTCCACTTGTAGTTTAGGAACTTAGGACTGGTGTAAAAAAGGTCAAACTTACAAAATTCATTTGACAGATAGACTCAAAGATAGATGTTCATGGGAAGCAATAAACAAATGTTTGCTGTATGAAATGACTAAACAATGTGAAGACTGTAGTTAGGTACATAAAGTTTTTTTAGTTCCTAGAACAGAAATGCTTTTTGCTGATGCATGCAGGAATAGCCCTGTGCTTGACTATTGCCTCTAATATAAAACTTCCTGGAAGGTGGCTCAGGAAAATCACCCTCTTCAATAGAGTTCATCAGCCCTTGTGTCATGAGAAGACTGAAGGCCTTTTCTGTCAGCTGGAAGTCTGAGGCTGCCCTGTTGTCTTCTTCCCTTCTTGCTCCTATCTGTTATTTGTTAAATGTCAGCAGTGTGTTGGCAGCAGTATGGATTCCCTTTTATTAGCAGAGGTGACTTACTTTACAGCTACAGTCTGGCTGTGTGCCAGGTCCTTTGCCTGGAAGCAGGAGATACTCAGTTTTGATTTTTATCTTGCCATGGAGTAAAGCCAGTATAGAACTTGGAGCAATGGGTGGGTGACTGCTATGTCTAAAATAGAAGTAATACTTTCTCCTGCAGAGATTCACATAAAAACCACTTTGTCCAATGTGACATTCCTAGAGGAGAGAAAAGCCTGGAAGTTAGTGCTTAGTTTCAAAATTACTGTGTCCTCTTGGACTAGTTATTGCAGTCTGGAAGATGTGGTCCTCTCAGCACAGCTGTGCTCTGGTTAGTCTGTACCACATGTGAGCAGGTCGTCTGTGCTGTGCCTCGCTGTGCCCCACTGCTCCAGGGTGGCCATGGAGCCTCTGGGCCAGGCTGGACCTGTTTTACCTGCCAGGATGATTGCTGCACATGGAGCCATATTAGAAGACCCCTTCCTTAGCAGGCTTTCAATGCTGAGGATTCCCTAGCATAGGAAAAAAAGGGAGTTTGTGTGTTCTTTGGCATGTGGTTTTCACAGTGATGGTTTTGCCTGCCACCTTTGACAGCTTGTATCAGGGCTCTGAGCTTACATAAAAGCTCTCTGTAGAACATTTTCTGTCTTGTCCTGGTTTAGGGCAAATTTGGGAGGAAAGCTCTCAGTGGGGTCCCTCTGGGAAAAAGATTCAAGCATTCCCTCCCCCAGCTGATTCAGGAAAAGATTTCCTGAGAGAGAAGTGGAAAAAAGCTGTTTATTTAACAGGCAAAGCACTCCCCAGCACAAGAATGAGCAGTACTAAGCAACAAAACCTC
Source organism: Cinclus cinclus (assembly GCF_963662255.1). Lineage (NCBI taxonomy): Eukaryota > Metazoa > Chordata > Aves > Passeriformes > Cinclidae > Cinclus > Cinclus cinclus. The sequence goes on along the minus strand of NC_085051.1, from coordinate 6,764,477 downwards.
TCTCAGCTCTGAAGAGATGACAAATTCAGCAGAGTCCCTCCCGTGGGTTGCAGCCCAGCTCACTCAGGCTGTTCTCAGTCCCTCCAGAGCTGGGGAATGTCACAGCCCAGGCCAGGGCTGGTGGGACACAGCTGTGAGCTCCTGGTGCTCCTCTGGGTTTCCAGTCCAGAGCAGGTTCCAACAGTTCCAAGAAAAAAAAAAATCCACGGTCCAGGGAACTTCTCTGCCTCAGCTAGTTAAAAACTAAGAGCACAGGAGAGCTCTCTCCTGCTGTCCACTGCAGCCAGCACAGCCTGTGTGAAGGATGCAGGGGAGCAAGTGCAGTCTCTGATGACAAACTCTGCACCTCTTCTCTCCCCCTCCACTCCTGGAACCAGCCTTGGAGCTGCAGAACTCAATATCCAACCTATACAGAACAGATGACTGGGGATACAAGCATCACAAAGTCACCCCAGGACGGAGATGAAATGATTGTACTGGAGCTGTTCAAACAGAGAGTGTTCTTTTGTGTGTTCCAGCAAATTTACCTCTTGGAGGTAGAGAAATAGTAATTTTCCCCCAACCCAGATGGTTTTGTGTCCAGGGTAAGTCCAGGAAAATATGAAATGTTCTCCTAAAAAAGATTCTTTTTCTGTGAATTAAACTATTTGAAAGAGAAAGCTGTGTAAGTTTTGAGCATTCTTTCAGTTGCCTTTGGTGGAAAAAAGAGGAAATGAAGAGGGGGAGGTGATATGAAGATATGCACAAAAGAAAGGGAAACTATTATTTTTAGTTAGGCTTTTGATCAGTGATAGCTCTCTTACAGTCAGTGACATACTGTTTGTTACAGAGTTTCTGGGGAGTGATGTCATGATTTAATTTATCCTAGAGAAAATGCAGAAAGACTCTTCTTTGAAGAGTTTGTGATTTCAGTCTGAGACAGTCCCAGTAAAGCTGGTGGAATATTCTGATTTTTTAGTAATATAGGTATTAACAGCCAAACCTCAGATTTCTGTATGTAACAGCTTTATAGGCAAAGAAACAAATTCAGCTCTGTTGCAAATTGTGTGACAGTGTGGTAGAACCAAAGTGGCAATTGAGAGACGTGGGTTGCCTTTGGGCAAGCAGATCTGTTCCTAATTGACAAAAGCACAGAAACCTATAATTAAGTGCAGTCATCTGAGTGGTCCTGCTGGGCATGGACTTCGATTGTTAAAGTATTTCAGCTGGATTTTTGATTGATCAGTTCCATTACTTGTATGTTTCAGTTCCAGTCTCTGTGAAAGGGGGATGAGGAAATTAAAGAAAAAAGCAGTGTAAGTGCTGGCAATGTGCATTAGGAAATGTAGATATATAACTCCTAATTGAAATTCTGCAAACAGTCTGATTCTTAAGATCCCTAACAATCTGGTGTTTTAATAATTTATCTTTTATTAACCTTTGCATAAAAACGTGGGGGAAAATGTCTTTGTGGGCAGAGGAGTTGCTCTAGCATGAAGGGGTGGAAGAGGGTGAGTGGAGACTCATGATGAATGCTTTTGGGGAATGGGGCACCCAAGACCCTGATGTCTGACCCACATCTTCTGCCCTCCTACCAGGCCAGTAAATCAAGGAAAAGGTTGTGGGAGTGGGTGGAAAATCTTCCTCAAAGAAATATATTGAAAATACGAACTTTTCACCTTTCTCCTTAAAATAACATCTAACAAACATCCAGTGTAAGACACCTACAAATAGTATCTTACAGGTATGAAAATGTACAGGATCAGAACTGGATTACACTGTAAATTGTAGAGAAGTCAATTAATGTAAATAATACGTAATTGTAAATAATAAATACTGTAAATAGTACATTAAGAAACCCTGAGCTGTGGCTCCCTTGATGTGTCTCAATCCTGTTCTCTGTTCAGATAGCAGGGAAGTAGGGCTTGTCCTGACTTCAAGTTATCATCATCTTTAGTTCTGTGGCAGAGGAAAGCTTTGGTGATAAATAAGGCAAGAAGATGTTGACTGGTCATTTTGTTTCTAGGTAGACTGAGACCAGGTTTTAGCCTAGTATTAAATTATGTGATTACTTTTGCCAGTTTAACTTTTGTTACATGCTCAGTTCTTGTTTTGGAAGTAAAATTTCACTCCTTTTACAACCTGTCAGCGATGCCTATTTCTTTTTAATTCTTTTTGCAGCATCTCTTTAGAGCTAACAGAGACTTAAAGCCTTTACTTACAAAACAGTTTCCCCCAGCCCCCAAAAGTTTATTAAGACTTTGCTGTTTCCTTTCCTAGCAATCTGGCACTGTTTTTCAACTTGGACTTTAAATTAGGAATGGTCTTTTTACTATGTATACTATGTTTAGCACTCAGCAAATAAAACACTAAGTACTGTTCAAAGTCTGGAGGTCTACAGTGCTTTGTTCTTGACTGTTTCTTGACATATACTAAATAACCACTGGATCTGTAAGATAAACACCTGGTCTGGAGCTCCTGCAGCACAGGGTACAGTCATGGTCCTGATTCCCACTTTGTACTAGAGACTGCTGAATTCTTTTCTGTACAGTCGTGGCTCCAACAGGAAAGTTGAAAGAATAACAAGTATCTTAAAGCACAGAGAAAGGCAGTGTTTATGTGAGAAAAGGAGTGAAGCTTGTTGAGTTCCTGAAACAAAAGGACTGTCCTGCTTCAGGCCAAAGAGAGAGATCAAAGCTGCACTTCTAAGGTGGGTTAAGGTGCCTCCCAGAAGACTCTTGAGCTTCCAGATGAAGTGCAATCCTCTCTATTAGTCTTTTCCTTCAGTGTTTTATGACTGAGTAACCTTTTTTTAGACTAATTCCTCAGAGAGTAGAAGTGTTTCCAGATTCCACTCCAAGAATCTCAGTCCAAGAAGTCAGATTTTGCAGTGCTGAACTGAAAGAGGTTTGAATGCTGGCCAACTTTGCCATGTTTTGAGATTGGTGGATAAGAACAGCTTCCTAAATAGATCTTGTCACCAGGAGTGGGCACATACCCTTTTTATCAGGAATGCTGGCTCTGCATTTGGTAGGACAGTCTTCAGGATATGCTTTGTGTGCCCTGGCAATGTGTTTGGGGCAGCAGCTCAGCACTGAGCTGTGATTGCTGAATTCCAATGCCAGGTGAAGGCTGCTGCTTTTGTCCATCTGTGCTGAACTTCTCACCTTCAGTCTCGGTGTCCTGGGTGCTATGGCCAAGGTTGTAATCCACTTCAAGTGTTTAACTCTGTTATGCTGGCATAATGTACAAGGTGTGTGAGGTGCAGAGCTCAGAAAACAGCCAGGGACTGGATGAGAGGGAGCAGATAACAACTCAGGCAGGAAACATGTCATTGCTCTTCCTGGGGCAGGTAGTGGGAGGTCTGCAGTGAGTAGGAGGGATAAACTTTAATTTTGGAACTCAGGTGTCACTCCCTCTTTACATGAGGTAATGAGACAAGAGTCATTGCTTTTTGTGGGATCTGTCCTGCTACATTTATAGAAAATATTAAGTATCAGCAGTATTTTTGTTTTTACAGAGCAGAAAAATTATGAAGGCACAACATGGTGGCTGGAAATCTTAGTTCTGCCTTCAGCTGTCACGGGAGAGGGTAGCTCTAGTACCTTTTCCATGATGGTGTACCTGAATAGCCTATCTTGTGGGAATGCTGGGGTTTTTGGGCAGACCTCTGGGCACACCTGAGGCTGCTGGCAGCCCCTTCCTTCATGTGCCTTGGGACAGTTGGCAAAGCAGCTGATGACCCTTGCCCTGTTAGAAAGGAGTGTCTGTTTTTTTATTTTCATTCTTTTTTCACCAAGTATTGCCCACCATCACTTGGACTTGTGCCTGCATAGCTGCTTCCATCCAGCAGGATGAGATTTTTTTTTTCTTTCCTCCTTTTAAAATACACTTTGCCTGAGGTGCTGCCAGCCTGGGTGTGGGGCTGGCCAGAACCAGCAGTATGTCCCCATGCAGAAGTGTCCTGCAGCTCACCACAGAGGTTTATCTTTGTGGAAACTGTGCAAGTTTTGAGCTCTTTGAACTTGTTAGCTTTTTTATTTTTGCAAGGTCAGAGTGAGGTATTTTGCCATGGATGTGTCACGTTGTGTAGCCTGCTCTGGTTCCTACAGGGGTGGGTAAATTTGGGCTTTTACCCCATGTTGCCTGTGGGATGCCTGTCCTGGGCTCCTGGGAGTTCATGATGGGAAGGTAGGTGCCATCAGATAAAAAGCCTTTGTATGTGTCAGTAAAAACACCTTGCCACCTGAGGTGTGGATCAGCCTCTTGCCCCCATCATGTGGTAATGTTCAGGTGTGGTAGCATTCCTTGGTGCTTAATTTTGGCTCTTTCTCCTGGCTTTCCACTGCTGTCCTTTCTGATAATCTCCTCACCTGGGCATGGCAGAATTGGTGCTTTACTTAAACCTGATCTGCTTTTAGGGCTGGCTGGCTCTGAAGGCAACCACAGACACCTCTTTTGCCAGAGCGTGTCTGTCCTTATGATGGAGGCTGGTGGGGTTGTGAGAAATAGGGCCCAGGCCATGTCTTGGAGAGTGGGATCCTCGCTGGTGCTCCACACTCATCCCTTGAGATGTTCCCTTGTTTTTCCAAGCTCCAGCCTGGTCCTTAGGAGCCATGGCAGCTGCCCACCATCATGAGTGTTGGCAGAGGTGTTAGGTCTTTGTCAGAGCCGTGAAGCACTGCTAAAAGAAGAATTTAAATAGGATGCCAAGAGCTGGTCGGGCTGCACCCAGCGGGATGAAGGAAACTGGGATTTCTCTGATGGTTTCTGGGCTTGTGTCCATCAGCAGGCCTTGATCTCTTCTTTGGGGTCTTGAGTGCTTCTCCTTTTTTCACCTCTTCCTTCCCTGCTTTTCACCTCTTCCCTCTGTAGAAGCTGGGAATGAGAGGGACTTAAAGCTGGAAGTCTAGCGACAAGGGTTGAGTATGTAAGGATTGGGATGAGCAGGCTCTCCTGAGAGCCAGGGGCAGCACAGGCTGGTGCTGGGCACATGGGTGGAAGTAGCTGGATGAACTCTAAATAGTCATTACAAGGAAATGGCCCCAGATGGGCATGGGGAGGGGAGAGGTGAGAAAGAGCTGTGTGGAGGAGCTGGAGGCCAAGAAGGAAGCAGGTGATGGCCAGGCAGGAAAATTGTGACCAGGATAAGACGAGGCCTTCAACTTGAGGAAGGAGGGAGAGAGGTGCAGGGATGGAGAACATGGTAAGGGGAGCTGTGTGCAGCAGCTGGGAGAAGCAGCCTGGAGAGAGAGGCACGGGGCTGTGTCTGGATGGGAAGCACAAAGAGTGCAGTCTTGGGCCAGGAGAGTAGAATTTGGTAAAGGTTTGCTTATGGTACAGGTACCATAATCAGGAAGAGCATAGAAAGGTTAGTTTTGGTGTTACTGTAGAGTATCTGTGATGTGTGCTTATATTAACAAGGCTTTTTGGAGGATGCAGCTTGGATAATGTGGGGGTTTGTATTGGTGGATTAGAACCTTACTTTTGCTGTGTTGCTCACCTGTAAAATTGAGGCGCTAATGCCCTTTCCTCTAACAGCAGTGGTAGGGAGAATTGATTAATATTTGTAGAAGGCTCAAATACTGTGCTGGAATAATCATCTTGGTGTGTTCTGCCTTCAGAGGAGGATTTGAATATGGTGGATTTATTGTTCGAGGCGAGCCTTGAAAAACAAAAATAAAGCAAAACTTAAGATCCTTCATTTGTTAAATAGTTTTTACTCTCTGTTCTTTCCTTTGTGCACTGACTGTGAGACAGGAGCCCTCTGGAAAAAGGTGTGTGATCTTATAATTAAGAATGGTTTTGGAATATTCATCCCCAGAGGGTTGAGCAAGGATTTCATGTTATACTTTAATTCAAACATCTGCCAAACTTATAAATTATATATATATATTTTAATATATCTAATCTTTTAATGTGTTTTGTATACACAAGGCAATTTTTTTCCTTTCAATTAAATTGTTAGTCTGAGTGTAGGTTTTTTCCTTTGCAAAAACCATTTTCAGAACAGAGGAATAATCAGGAATTGAATACAATGAGGTAGGAGGGATTGAGTGAGATGAATCATCTTCAATGGAGGAAATGAAAGATCACCTGAGACATAATTATTAAACAATGCTTTGAGTCTTTGAAGACACATAAACTACTATTAATTTTGTCGGTTCCCAGAGGTAGTTTTTTAAAAGTACTTTTATATACCCATCCTGTCTTGACTGTTTCTTGTTTAATGTTTGAATTGCTAGAAACTTGTCAAGGTGTAAAGTTTATCCAGCATATTGATATGAAGGTATAGCTTGTAAGTAATTTCAGAGTTTCTCATTTAGTATTCTGTTATTTAAAACACCCCTGCCCCCTGCTTCTGAATAAGTGTAGACTAAAATAGAAACTTGGTCACATTAAACAACAGTGACCGATTTCTACTTTTACTTTTTTTTTCTGTCTATCCTGAATGTTGTCATGCCACCTTCTGTTACTTGACATTTTTTGGATTTCCCATCATGTCTGTAATGATTAGGAGAGAGTTCTGAGCACACATTGCCTCTGTCCTTGACAGTTATTTTTGCTTTCCTGGGAGACAGTAATTGTGCTACTTATCTGTCTTCATTTGCCACGATGGTAAGTACAGAGGGGAAATGGGATAAGTACTTCTGTAGTGTGCTAAAAGCCTTGAATGCTTCTGGCAACCTGTTGAGGAAGTCCTGTCATGAAGATAAGCAGAAAAGAAAGAAAAGTTCTTTGCTCTTTAATGGGCTGAGATGGGGGATGCAGAAATCAGTTTCTGATACTGCTGGTAACCAAGTGAACATCTAGGGTCCTCACAAGGAAAGTAACTCAGAGAAGTAAGACGAACAGTTTGAGTTTCTTCTATCTTCATCAAAATAGGAAGACAACAAAAATTGTCTTTTTTGTGTAAAGGTTTTGGAAAACGGATACTCCTAAGTCATATGATACTGTAATTAGCTCCTGATTTAGTAAATAAATATTAAAGTGGAGTAGGAATGGTCTATAGCATCATGTCACATGGGCCCATGTGCTTGTCAGAGCTGTGGGAAGTTGGGGTGGAGCAGAGTTGGCACCTGAGTAGTGCTGCCTTGGGACAGCCTGAGTGCTCCTGGGTGAAGAATCCTGCCCAAGCCCCTGCACCTCATAACGCAGCTCTGGGTTGCTGGGCAGATGTTGTGTTAAAAGACCATTAGTAGGCACTGCTGAGTTAAAACTGCTTGGAATGCAGAGGATGGGAAAAGCAGTGCTCAAGAATTGGGTTCTTACTGTAGGCAGTGAAACAAAATGGCATGTTATTGTGTATTTTGACCCCAAGGGTGGTGATACCTTAAGTTTTATACCAATCTTACTAGAAACTTGTTAATAGTTGAGAAAAGTATTTATATTTGGCCTACTTGATTAAATTACTTCTAAACACAGCTACATCTTTTGCCTAAAAGGAAGTAGTGTTATTTGAAATTACTTTCAGGAGGGGTTTTCTTTTTTTGTTTGGTTGGTTTTTTTAAGATTTTGTACCTTAAAGAAGGACACAAAGGTGGACACAGCCAGACCTAATGAAGGAGCCAGGCATGGACCATTTCCTGTGGTGAAAAATCCTGCTGTCTTGAACTGTCTATCGAGAATAAAGATTAGATGCTACTTGAGACCTCAACCTACTTCTTCCATGCCAAATTTTAGAATAATCCTGCCCCCTGTGGTGTGGGTGTATAAATGACACACAAGGGAGGGACATTTTTTTCTGTTATTTTTTTCATTTTCACCACATAAATGGCCTGAAGTATTATTGTCATACTGTGCTGGTTTTATGGTGTTACATCATGTGAGTGGTCTTCAGAAATAGGTCTTTTGTGGCTTATGCAAACATATAGAGTGCATTAGGGTTTTGGGTTTTTTTAACATAGAATGAGCAAAAATTGGTTTTGGCCCCTGATGCCCACTCCAGCATGGGATGCTATCCTTAGTTGTAGGTTGCATATCTGGTAAAATATCATAGTTGGTGCTGTCATTCTGACGACAGGGATCTGTGAATCGCTATTTTAGAGCAGTAAGTACTGTAACTCAGAATTGCTTTTTCTTCCTAAAACCCTCTCATTGCAGCTTTTCTGCCCCCCCCCCCCCCCCCCCCCTTCTCCCTCCTTTGTGGTAACATTTCTTACATTACAGTGGAGTTTGCTGTGTGTCCCCTGGACTGTAAATAGGGAAAAATAGTACAGGATCACTGCAGCTGCAGGGACTGTTTTAGAGTCTGTCTTCCCTTGCACATGCAGGTGACTCCTCCTTCTGAAGCTGTGAGGTTTCCATTTGGCATCTCTGGGAACAGACACTGCCAAAGGAGATAAATTTGTGTTGTAAAGCTTAGTCCTGTATTGTGTAGCGCCTCCCCCCCCCCCTTTTATGTCTTTATTTTCATTTCTAAAAAAATTCTTGTGAACTGGGATATTGCAAAGATCTTTTAAGAGCGAAACACATATAATACTGGATCTTGGAGTTTAAATACTTGTTGCTTCTAAGATGGACTGTCTACAGATGGCACTCATATCTGCCTCTGTTTTTCTCTCTACTTCAGCTCATTGTGAAAAATAATTTTGAAATTTTAAAGCCTCTTCCTGGGGAATATAACAAAGCCAAGATGTGTGGGAGGAGTGGGGTTTGTGTGTGTGTCATGATTTTCTGTGGTCTGTGGAGGTCTCTACAGATGCTCATCATGCTGCTTGGAAAGCAAAGTAGCACAGCCTTAAAACATGGTATTTGTAGAATAATTTGGTAAATGCTGACGATTTGGAAACCTCATGTATTGCACTTATCCCAAGCCTTCCTTTCCTGGGAATGTACTGACAAACTGTGGTAGGAGGACCCTGCAGTATTAGTTACAGTGATCTTGTTTGGGAAATGGTGGAAGAAATTTAGTTTCCTCCATTGTAACTAATTATGGAGCCAGGAAAAAAAACAAAAAAGTTTTGCTTTTATAATAACATTTCTCACATATTTAAGTCATGTCCTCTGCTTTAGCTTTTTGTTCTCTGATACTGGCACTGCTTTCAGTATCTTTTGATGTCTTGTGTGCGCCAGCTTTCAGATGGGTTATTCTGCCCACCTTGCTTTGTGCCATCCTAATCAGCTTCAAAATGTAATAATTAAAAAAAAAAAGTAAACAATTTTGCTGATGTTACTGCTGACTTTAAGAAATGCAGAAATGGGGGGGGGGGACACAAGGCAGTTCTATTTAAATAAAAGCTTATCTTCAGAAACAAAGGCTTATGGAGAAAAAGGGAGCTCTTAGTACCCCAATCACGTCTCCTGTTACGGATGAACCTACAGCAATGGATGCTATCAGAGTTGTCATATTTTATTCATGAGTTGTGGTATGCTTGGGTGAAATAAGAAAAGCAATGGTCCAAATCATAATTATGGTGTAAAAAGATAAAACAGTTATTATTGTGACTTTTAAAAAGAAATTATTAAATCTCTCAGATCATGTAAAACTCATGGAGAATGACTAAGTATTTTAGTTATTTATGGTTCTTTGTTGTGGGTGTTGTGAAACCCTTCACCAATAGCGTTTGTACTTATTTTGGGAGAAAATATAAATGTGTGCCTATGTATGTTCCAAGAAACAAAGACATCTAGAATATTGAATATAAACATAAAGAGGCTGACAGCAAAAATTATACCTCAGTAGAGAAGGGCTCTGACAAATGTATTATGCCTCATGCTATTATCATGCAGTTAATAAATAAAACAGACACCCAGGATTTAATTTGCTTTAGCAATAACATGGAAGTGATTTTTTTTCCTCAGGGAAAGAAAACAAAAGGGAGAATTAGTTCATGAAACATGTGTTGTTTAATGCTTGTGTAAATCATATCTACAGTCTAGAAAACCTCTGAAATCATAACATTTCAGCAATACATGACCTATGCTTTAAAAGTAATTAAGAAACTATTTAGCCTTTCAAGTCTTTGAGAGTTTTTGAACTGAGAGAGCACTTCAGCATACGCTTCCTTTGAACTTCAGGGAAAATTTCATTGTCTTTAGTAGAATTATTCATGTGATAAAACGATTAGAAATGAAAACCTGTGTGTAGGTGTACCCAGGTCTGTTAGGTGCATTAGGCATAGTAACCTCTCCCCACAGTGAAGAAACCAAGTCAGATTTCTGCTTAGTTGAAACTCCCCTTTTAATGAACTATTTCTAGTAGTATTTTGATTTACACATTTAAGAATTCAAGTTTTCACCAGGTAGGCAAATTCTGATTCCGGTGTGACTTCTTACTTCAACCAAGTCAGAGTAATTTAGGCATTCAGCTTGTCTCCTGCCCCAATGGAATCTGGATCTTAATTTTTTTTTAAAATGGGTTATTTGTTGACTGTATCAGTTAAATTCATTGTAAACTTAGGAATCATAAAGTACTTCAGAAGTACTTGTGTTTTTGTTATTTTTTTTATTTTTACATATTGTTGCCATAAATTGTGAGCCATATTTACTATTACCTGTAAGAAAGAGAGTGCTAAATGAGAAATCAGAATTATTACCTACTGCTCAGAAATATGAATGGATCAATCTCTCTGTTCTCTTAACCTTCTATTTTATTTCTGGATTACAAACACATTCGGAGTTATAGTGGGAGGAAATAAGACCAAACCTACAATTAGTAGTTATTTGCAAAACTTGTCTTTGTCTGATTTTTGGTTGTGGGGGCTCCTCACCTTCTGGTACCACCTTAAGTTTTCTTTAAACAAATGCAGAATGTGTTTGGTCAAGTTTTGGTCTATATTATCATTTTTTAAAAGCAATCTCTAATATTTTGTGTGATTTCAAGCGTACTTGAAAATGCTTTGTAGACAGGGAGGAAAAAAATGTTTAGGTTGCTTTTGCATGAAGGTGTATTTTTGAGTGGCTCATAATTTGTGTGTGACTTTAGTATTTGATATATTCTTGAAATAGATCCCTGGTTTGGTCAGTATTCCTCCTGCAAAATAGGTGGCACTCTGGGAATGGTTCTTGGCAATTACTGCATTTTCCCAGTGTTGCCACTGGCTCTGTTCACAGTGTTGCTGGTGTAAGTCCATGTTCTTTCTGTTAAAATGTTATTTTCCAAATTGGCAAAGAGCAATCTTTATAGGCACAGTGATGTGATAACCTTATCTAATGTAGGTAAACAGTGGAAAAGATGATACAATCAGTGACTCCTGAGCTAATTAGCTAACAACACATGTAATTTGATTAACTCACATGATTTAAGAGCAGATTATGTGCTTTTAGTGATAGTGAACTTCTGGAGCATTTCAAAGAAGCATTTAATTTAAGGGATCAACCATTTGTAAACAATCTTGATTTCAGCATGAATCCCTTGAGGAAACAACGGAGCTCAGCAGCCACTTAAAATACTTGAAATAAGTTCACATCGTTGCCTTGAGTAACAGGTGATGTGTAGCCTCAGCAAGGTGGTATCTGCTGTATCTCTGTCCTGGTATCCAGTTATCTCTATCCTGGAGCAGGAAACCTGTTCCAAAGGCCCTTGGCTGACTGCAGGTGTCTGATTTTGGTCCACAGCAGCCAACTGGTTTGATTGTCATCTCCGTCGCTGAGCTTCGAGTGTAACCAGGCTGCTGCTGCTCGTGGTGCTGGAGAAGTGGCTCCAGTGCTTTCCTTGGTCATTCTGCTCACGTGGGTGGAAAAGACAAGAAAAGAGCCCTGGAGGTGGAGACCCATGTGAATTTTCTTGATACAAGCTTTGCTTCAGCTTCCTGCCACTGTGGTTCCTCTGCCACGCTGGGCACCTTTGGCTGGCTGGGGCTGGACAAGCACAGGTGGCTGCCTGCACCCTTGGCATGTGTTCTGGTCCAGGTCTGGTGCTGGAAACACATCTGTATCTGCTGCTGTGTTTGTTCCAGAGTTCTCAATTGCCGTGGTTCAGTTCCAAACGCTGATAAAGCAAAGGACTTAAGACTCTCTGGCATCTACTTAATTAGCATGAGTGGTGTGGTCACTCTAGCTGGTGCTCAAGTCAAGGCAGTTTTCAAGAAGTGAAGAGTGTGATAGTAAGCCACTAAATCAGCTAAATTAGTGGTTGAGGAGAAACTGTGATTTGATAAGTATTCTCTGTTTGATTTCTTCAGTGACTCAAAATTCTCCTGCCCCTGGCATTCTGGAGTTACAGGACTGGGCTTGCAATGGCTTCCTGAAAGGATTTTTATTTATATGCATATATAATCGTAAATGCTAGGTAAATTTTGTTAGGAGAGATCTATTTGTAAACTACAAGTTTACATACAAGTATATCAAAATGACAGCAACAAATGAGCATGTATAGCCAGGGGTAGTTTTGCATGATGCAAAAGCAGAGTTTACATTGAATTGCACTATTTTTCCACCTTCTCTAGCAGAACTGCTTTTGCTGTATAGTCATGGGAACTTACCTTTGTGACATTAGCTGTTCACCCTGGTAATTGCTCCATCCTCTAATTTAATGAAAGGCCATTAAACCGAAAACAATAATTAAAATGAGACATCATCTCTGTAGGAGGCTTGCATATTAAAATCACCAAACATTTCACTGCAGACGGATCTTATTCTTGAGTAACATTGTTTGAAGCAACATATAAAAAGTAATTTACAATGAATAATCATGATTTAGAAAGCTGTGCTGTAGAACATGATTTCCTACTGTTTGTTACTGACTCTGAGTAGAGCTAGTAAGGCAAAAACATTTACAGTGTCTTTTCATGCTGGTGAGAATACTCAGAAGCAGAGACATGCTTGTGAGAATACATCATGCCCTCTTTGGTCCTCCCTGTTTTCCTCCCCCTCCCCTAGTTTTTCAGAGAAGGGTGAGGTGTTTTGACTCCTCTCTTTGGTTTGCTGGCAGGTAGAATAGGTGATCCTCATCCCCACTCTTCCAGTGCAGGGGCCCCAGAGAGCTACAGAGTGCCAGCTTAGCACCTTAACAAAAATAAATTTACATTTACGTTTAAAATGTAAAATTAAAAACACATAAAAAATTAAAACTACATAAATTTAAATTTACATTTATTTTCCATTGGCAGTACCCCCAGCTTACTGAACCCTGTGATTTAGCCTGGGTGGAAGCAGTGCAGGCACAGGGGTCTGTGCAGCACGGTGTGGCTGTCTGGAGCCTTAGAGCTTATGGCTGAATTGAGCTCCCAAAGTGCTCTGAGGGGTGTACGTGGCTTTGTGCCTTTCCCTGCCACAGGAGCATGTGGAGAAGTCATCTTTTTTCTTAGCATATAAAGAAAAATTTATGTGAATTTATCCCCGTAGCTCAAAATAAAAAAATGGTGGTATCTGCAGACATCTGCGTTTTGCACTTGGTAGGTGTGGAGGGACAAGTACCTGAAGCATTTCTCTGCTTGGCAGCAAAATGATTATTTTTGGAGAAGATCCCCATAATCAGCATTGTCATCCTCCTGGGGATTTTTGCATCTGTTTGTGACTTGTGTAGAGTGAGGAGTGCATTCAGAAGGGTGGAAGTGAGTGGGAATGGGCATTTATCACTGGTGTTTTGCATTGCTATTTCGTTTATTTTGTTTTGTTTTGTTTTTTTTTTTTTTTATGGGTTTTTTTTTTTACCAGTTTTTCAAAAGATGTTTTGTGAGACCAGTGTGCAGGAAGGGAGTCAGTGCACTGGATCCCACTTGACTCAGAGGCTTTGGTGAAGCACCTGCCTCAGTGAACAAGAATGTTTTTTGTTTTTGTGATGCTGTTGTGTGTTTTCATCCTCAACAACTGTTAGGATCTGCCTACACACTGGGAGTTGCTGGTTTTGGATCACCCTTCTAATCTTGGTTTCATTTTTGTAAAGGTGATGACTTAAAAAAAAAAAGTGGGGCACTGGGGTGACTTTTTTTTGTTTTTGTTTTTTTATAATACAGTTTTCAGTTTTACTAGATTTTGCCCATAGAAAGGTAAAAGCCAAAAAAGCTGTAATATTCAATTCTTTAATTGCTGTAGCTTAAATCCAGATTCTCTGTTGTTGCAGGATTAATTTCTACTTGCTTGTCCAGAGTGACTGCTCAAAGGTTTCACTGAAAGCATGTTGAAGCAAATAGCTTTAAAATTATTGAAGTTACCAATAAAGCAATGTGTTCTGCAGTATGTTCTCTGCCAAGGGAAGTAAAAGGTATTCAAGCAAGCTAGTGAATGATGAAATGTACCTATTGCTTTAGAAAATGAGTTGATTCAGAACTGAATTTTAGTATTTTTCCTCTTATGGAGGCATCTATTAAAGAAAAATTATTCCCTAGATGTATTGGGATATGGCTTTTAACAACTGGTGTGTGTTTTTCATCACTTAAAATTCCATCCCAAATGGTTGTGTATTTCCCTTTGTACTGTAGATTGTTGTCATTGTCAAAGGAAGCTTGGCAAGACCTTTGCTTTCCTTCCTAGCATTATCCTTTTCCTTCTCCAACCCATTTTGTCTGCTTCTGTGTGGTGGTGATTTTCTTACAGTTTCTAGTGGACCTGATGCCAGCTTCTCCATTTCTCTTTTCTGGGGTTTCTAATGTGTTCAGGGTTACAAATGGCAGAAGCCTGAGGTTTTAATTTTTAGTTCCTAGATCTGGTGATGCATAGGGCATTGAATCCACACAGGAAGATGTGACTTTTGAGGGCTTAAATCAAGTTGGGTAAGGACTGATGCTGATCCCGAGTTGTTGTACCTAATTCCATTTGGCATTTAGGGTAAGCGTGCGCTGATTTAAATATCTGAATGGTTTGTATGTGTGAGGCAAAGATTGGCCTAACATCGCTGGCTCCAGAGCAGCATTGCCATTCATTTGGTTTTGTGGTGAAGTGAAAACACTTCACTATGCTAAAATAAAAATTTGAGACGTATTTTGAAGGTGCTGGTAGTGAGTGTCGTGAGTAGTTAGAGTTGTGGGTAAAATTTCTCCGTGTGGCTCCGGGTGTAGGAGTTTGCTGCAGCTGGGCAGGGTGCTCTGGGTGCTGAGCCCTGTGTCGGGGCAGCCCTGGGTGCTGCTTCCTCTTGTAGCTCTTTTTTGGCTCAGCAGGGTCAGGGGCTGAGAAGGAGCCCAGGAGAAGGCAAGGTGGGGGAGATGGTGCCAGGGAGGGGGGATGATAGTAACTAAATGGTTGTGGTTGTCTGTCCTAGCAAACTGGACCATTGGTTTGTGTTTGGCTCTTACTCCTTGGACCCGCAGCTTAAAAACAAAGAATTAAAATCAAGCCACACGTGTGCTTTCTGTGACATAGGTGTGTCTTTTGTTCTGATGAAGGTAGAAAGTTTCCTTTACTTGATGCTCTGAGGTGATTTCTGTCTCTTGGACTTGCAGATAACTCAGTATGCTCTTTTTCTTTCCTTGCTGAATTTTAGAAACACTCAGGTATGTTTTAAAAAACCCTCCAGACAGTCACCATTTCAAATTAAGAAAATATAATCACATAGAAGGGCATCTGAAAGTCATATCTGTGTGTGTTTATTTATTTTGCTGAGATTGCATTATCATTCAAGCATGAAGCGATGTTTCACTGAAGATTGCTGTATAATCCTATATTGTTCTATATTATGTAGGAAATATGACATTTCATTACAAACAGACAGTTATTTTTATAGAGAGCATAAAAAGTGTTTTGCCTTTCAGGCACCTGTGATGAGGGGGTGTATGTATTCTCAATTTTTCCTTCTTTTTTTTTTTTTTTTTTTTTCATTTTGAAGTGTGAAAACCTACCTGAAAGTAGAAGGCTCTTATTCTAAATGGATTTTACTCCCAGCTCATCTGTATGGTGTTTTCTGCAGAAATCAAGCAAAGCACAATCTCACTGTTCCTGGGGATGGTGTGTGTGAGGACAGGCAGTGCTGGGCAGGTGTGGGACCATGGGACAGGAGCTGGGTGATGCAGTGCTGTCCTCAAAACCCCTCCTTCCCAGCACTGGGCTTCCAGGTTGCCAGCCCCAGCTGTGCTCAGCACTGGGGCACTCTCAGCTCCAGAATCCCAGGCCAGGTGCCCTCTGGATCACCACCAGCTTTCTCAGCTTGCAAGTTGCATTTACCATCTCCCCATGGGACTAGTGGGCAAGTTCCCTTGTAATTACTGAGAACAGGCTGTGCAAAGCAGCATTTCTATAGGCATTTTTGCATCAGCAAGTGAAGTTTTCACCTGGCTTGCAGTAGGGATGTCCCAAGGTGCTGGCAATGACTGGACTTGTTCCCTAAATACATAGCTCTGTACTTAAAAGTGGGTTAATTTCTAAAAGCCTGGTTATGTAACTTCCTTTGTACCAATTACAAGGTGTCGCAAAGCAGTCTGTAAATAATATTTGTTGCCCTGTAGTTTTGACCCAACACTCTGGAATTTCAGAACTTAGGATCTTACTGATTTTAATCAACAGAGAATCAGTGTTCCATGTGGTTTTAGTATACTTTCATCTATGAAGAGATGGTAGAGAATAGCAAAATATTTCAAAGTGTGTTTCTAACTGAAGTAGTCAGTGCACTGATGAACCATGGATGATTCTGAGCAAGGAACCCTGTATTTTTGTATAAAATTTGATAGATAGGTGGTGGGATGTGGGCTTTCCTATAATGAGAAACTCTTGTACTTTGCAAGGGTTGACTGAAGTTTAAGCATATATGTTCCACTGACAGCACTGCCTGTGCTTTCATGTGAAAGAATTTTTGAAAGCTTTGTTAAGTCATATTTTATTTCTGGTAACTGTAACACCTTTAAGAAAAAAAAATGTAAGATATGAAGGTTTTTAACCTTCAAAAAATGATAATCATCTTCATCTGTCAGGTCTTGGGTATTTTACCTCTGAGTCTTACTTGTGCCTTGGAACGTGGTACCAGTGGGTTGTCTGTTTCTGGAGATAGCAAGCTGGATGTTGGTGAATTTATGGGTCTGTGGGAGACATAGTTTTGTATCTCTTGCATCAGCTTTTTAAAAAGGAACTACATGATATTTATGACCAGTAATAACACCTGCTGGGTGAAGATAATGATACAGATAACAAAAGCTAATAGATAGACAAAATCTGGTCTTCTGTGCTGGATTGTTTATTCTTCTATTCCTCTATATAATGGCAGTGGAGATGATTTCTGCTCTTGGAAGCTTTATCCTCTGCTGTGGCACTGGACAGGCAAGTACTTTGTTGCCATAAAGTGGGCACTATATTTATTTATTGGGGGAATTTGAGTCCCTGGAAAAGATTTTTAAGTGATGACCAGTGATTTTGGATGTCTAACTTTTCACACCTGAGCCTTTCAGAGTGCAAGCATGTTACAACTCTGGTGTGTAAGCTCATTTAGAAGGCACAGGAAAAACTGAGACACCCAATCACAAAACATGCTTGAATACGTTTTCCTTGGAGTTTGGTTTCAGTCCAAGGCATCCCCTCAGTAGTTGTGTGTTTAAGGTTTTAGGTTGTTTTCCAAGTCAGTCTCTCTCCTCTCTGTCTGCAAAGCCTCATTTAATGACACAATGGGGCCTTTTTATGGTGTTGGGGATTTTTTTTTTTTTTCCCATGCAGCAAAATTCTGAATTGTAATTTTCATCACTCCTTTGTGTGTTACATCATGCATGCTGGGCTGGAATCTCAGCATTCAGTGGAGTTTTTCTACCAGCTGAGAATTTGTGCCAGCATTTTTGGCTTTACAGTAAAACCTTTGGAGAGCAAGCACACTGGGTTTCTAATTGGTTGTGGCATCCAGGAACTGCAAGTGGCTCAGGTCTTGCAAATGTGTGGCAAAGGCTCAGCATGAGAGACGTGGCAGTGGGTGGGAAGGTGAAATGCCAATGTTTCTCAGCTTTGTTGCTAATTGTCTTTCATAATGATAATGTATAGTGAATAAAAGGATGAGTTAAAAATGTGGTGGGAGATGATGCATTTGAGTCTTAGAAGATCAGCTATGAGAAGGCATGGTGCTGCTTGGACATCATGAGGATTAGCAAAGCTGGAATGTTTTTGCATCTGCTGGTCAAGCTGTAGTTTAATAAATATTCTATGAGCTGTCATACTTTGCTTGTTTAAACTGAGAAATTCCTGAAATGGCTGTGGATTGCAAGCATGTCTTGTATTTAATTCTCAGGCAGGAGCACAGCTGTATAGCATTATTAGCAATAATAAATTTCTGTCTTACACTGTGCAAGGAGAAGTTTCCTGGGATGTATGGGGAAGAGGTGGTAACAGAGTCAGTGGTAAAAACTGAAATTGGAGCTCGGTGAATTGTGTTGGGAGAGGCAGTGTCTGAGATTTCTCAGAAATTAGGGGCCTATTTATCTGACTGCAGCACACCTTATTTACAGCAACTTAATCTGCTTGCAGCAGACACAAATGGCTCAGCATCCCATCAAAAAATCCGTCAGAAAATCAGTAGCTGACCAGTTGTGAACTTGTCAAAGTAACAAGTGGGCATGCTGACGAGATGGCATTTGGGGATTTCCACTGAAAAAATGCAGTGGTGGATCACAGCAGATGACTCTCAAAAATGAAAAATATTGATGTGAAAATGAAAAATGTAACCTGAATCTTTCTGACTTAGCAGTTTTACTAGACTGTTACTTCCCCCTTTTTTTTTCTTTCTTTTTTAAAAAATAAAATTCTTAGATACAGAAAGAGAAATCCACGCAGCACCCCATGTGAGTGAGAAATTAATTCAGCTCTTCCGGAACAAAAGCGAGTTCACGTTTCTGGCCACTCTGCAGCAAAAGGCATCGACTTCTGGAGTTATACTGTCCATCCGAGAGTTAGAGCACAGGTAAGAGCAATTTGTTTCTCTCTTGCAGCTGCAGCAACATGAAAGATACTGAGTGCTTCGTGGTCTGTTTGGACAATGTGTTGAAATGGTAGATGACAAATCTAATATGCAAGTTAGAGCCTTTCTTCATTGTTTGCTGTTTGCTACTTTTTTCCTAGGTTTTTTTTTTTTGTTTTGTTTTGTTATAGGAGGTATTCATTATTTATGTATCCCAGTCTGTAAAATAACTTAAACAGAAAAATCAAAGCCAATGTAGTATAGGTGCTATGCAGTTTGGAACTTACAAACCTTGTAATGCAATTTTCCTGACTAGTTTATTATATGTGCTTTGGAGTTTGCTTTTTCATATAAGTTAGACTTGCACTTTTCTTGCGTCACTATGTTTTATAACATTATAAAACAATACATTTTCTTTGCGATTCAGCAGTTAAGCTATTAAGCAATTAATCTACTTGTGCTTGCATGTAATACTTTGTGTTTTCTTCCCACTATGAATACATTATATTCCTATTTAATGTGTATGTCTCTTCTCCCCTCTGCCACTTTTTTTTTTATTATTCTTTTCCTAGTTGTCAGTGTAGGAGGAAAAAGAGGTCACTTTGATTATCTGTTTTAGTGGCAGACATCAGTTTATTACAAAAAAAGGTGTACTTTGTATTATGGTCCATAATACAATTCCAGTGAGGTTTTGATGTTTCAAAGTGTGTGTTGTATCAAATAATCTCCTATTTGTAATACTGTTGATGCTTTTAAAATAATTTCTTAGGTCTTGAAGGACCTTTGTGTCTAGTCTGACACATGAAAGACTAGTGCTGGTCTTTCCTATTGTAATAAAAGTAACAGGACATTTCTTGGTTGTTCCCATTTCAAATCTAATACTAGTTTTTTTGCAGCACTTCTATTAAAAAATCCTCCTGGTATTTCTCTTAATCATGTACGTGATACTCAATTTTTGCTCCAGTTTCTTTCCTGTTTGGTGAGAAAGTGTATGAATGAGAAAGCAGGGACTTCATTGTGACCAAATTGTCAGTGGTGCCTTTTGCCAGTGCAACAGCAAAGATGTCCAGACACGCCTCCCCAGTTAAGGGGGAAGACTTTGCTATTTCCTTATTCAGTACTTTTCTGACACCTCTACTTTCTTATTGTCTTTTCTTTTACTTTATTTTTTTGCATTTTTCAGGCCACTGTCTCAGTCTAGAAGAATGTTGTTTTCTATTATAGAAGGATCCCTCCCTCCATCTCTTCACGTTCTCCTTCTCTTATTCTGTCGTTCCTTTTGCATTACTTTTCAATTTCTCCAAGCTTTTTCAGGTCATTTGGAGTCATGGTTAACAAGATAAGTTTGCCATGTTAAGAGCTTGTTTATTATTTATTTGAGAAAGAGGATGTTGAGGATAGCCATTGAACAGAAAAATGCTGTCACATGCCTGCACTTAGCAAAATCCAAGGTCAAATTAGACAGGCAGGCAGTGGTGATTATAGAATGCAAGGCACATGGATTTTTAGATATGGAATCTACTGAATGCAGCTCCTTGAGTCCTCTATCTTGACAGGCAGAGGCTTGAAGGGAGATGTGCTATGCAGGAGTAATCTTGGTTGAACAAAATACACTGCTGTTGTCCTCCCTGGCACTGAGCTTATCTATAATATTTAAAATGATGACGTCTGCTTAAAAATACACAGAGTTGAAGGATTGCCTGCTAGTCTCAGTTAAAGCTTTGTAGCTCTGTGTAGTAACTGGGGAAGTTTCAGTCTCTGTAATTCCATGCAGGAGTCAGAGCAGGTGTCTGGTGTTGCTCTTGACTGCTGTTACTTCAGGTGGATTAGTGTGGCTGTCCTTGTTTTTTGGACTCACTGTGTATCCCCTAAAGCCATTGTTTGTTTCTCAAGTTGCTGCTCAGACCTTGGTGAGGATCCTGCTTTCATACCCCCAGGTCTGTGATGACAGAAGTTAATAACGTGGATGACAATGGAGAAAATATATTTTAGCATGGATGAGAAGTAGAGAACAAAGATTTGGTGCACTACTGAAGAGGATCCTGCTTACATTAGATCAGTTTAATAGCAGAACTTTCAGGTTGATAAGTTTTGATGTTTCTTTAGCAGTTCCACTCACTCTGTGGCTTTGCATGGGAACTGAAATGGGTGCAGGCACATTTCACAGGGCAAGCCTTTTATTAATTATAGCTCCTACTAAACTTCTGACAATTGTCATGGTTCCGTTCTTGATGACATCCATTTTTTTTGGTCAAGCTCTTTCAATTTCCTGTGTCTGTGAAAACAGACACTGCAAAGAGGATAATCAGAGGATATTTCATCGGGAGCAAGGTGTGTGGGAACAAATATAAGGGTACAATTGTTCCTTAACCAGTATAGAGTTTGACTATGGAAAAACCAAGAGCTCATGTCAATTTATTGTCCTTGTGCAAAATAGGAGATATTATAGTTAAAGGCTTGCTTTTTTTAACTTACCAGCATACCAAAAGTGGCCAAATTTTTAAAAGCTCAAACCTTCAGATCATCTTGGAGGTCAGCAACAAGTGGAAAAAAAACAGCTCTGCTAGCTGTGTATACTAGAGTTCATATCTGCATGGGAAATGTCTTTTTTTTTTTTTTTTTGTGCACAGATTTAGTAGATGAAAAATAGGTGTTATTCCAAGCAACAAAAAGGTGTGTGTACCTATTCTGATTTTTGATGTAGTGGAGATGGTTGTCCTGAGGTAGTAATGAATAGAATGCCTGCTTTAAATTTCATTTCTCTAGTAAGTTTTAGCAGGTTCTTATTTTCCAATAGAATGGAGCTTTTAAACTGCAGATAGTAAAATGATATTAATACAATTTTTCTTGGAGTTAGTAATTTAGATATACTATTTTGTTATTCTAAATGGATATTTTGTAGCAATTAGAGATTTGCTGGTAATTTATATCACCATTTGATGGACAGGACCATGATGACAAGCATCTTTGTTAACATTTTGTTGAACCAGTTTAATGATGATAAAGACTTTGTTTTCCTGCTTCAAATTATCAAAGTAAGTCTTGGAAAGTGGAAATCTTAATGGAAACAAATTCTAATTGGACAGTCTGATAGTTTGTGCAGACTGTGTGTATAGTTACCTGGAATGCAGTGGTAAATCTGAAGATTATATTTTCTTTCCTAAATTAGAGATAATAAAAAATAATATAGGATGGACTGACACGTTACTTGGGGATGCAGAACGTGGAAACTGTTTTCTTGATCAGCAAATTATGCTAGCCATTTCTTCCTAGATGAGCTTTGTGAGCTATTTTGCTCACAGCCTTTGACTCTTTAGACCACCAAAACTCTTAGAAAGGCCATCAAGATATTTAAAATGCCATCCACAATGAATTTCTCATTTAAACAGTGATTTAGTACAATTTCACCCGAAGCTGTCTGCCTGCTTCTTACCTGCTCTGGCCTTGCATGGTCCAGAGCCCAAGAACATAATTTAGATGGAGTCAGCATTGCCTTTCAGCTGTTTAATCTCTGGGTCTGAGATCCACTAATGGTTCTTTTCCACCACTGGCCAAGATCAGCATCTGGAGAAATATGTAAAGGATGTTCAGGTACCCATGTCACTCTTTCTGAAGTGTGACAAATGGGAAATCTCACCATGATAGAACAGAAGACTGAGTCATAAGATGATTGTTCTGAAGATTTTCTTACAGGAAGCATAAAAAGTTTATTTTTTTCCCTAAATTTTACTTTTTATTTTGATGTGCTTGTAACATGTGTCTGGGATCTGAACTTCAGAAACTTTATGCCATGCCCAATATCTAGAAACCTGTAAGCTGGTTGTACTACTAGAGTGAAATGGATTTACTGAGTCAAAAAACTGCTCCTTCACTATGTAGGAGCAAGCTGTGTTGTTATAAATATTCAGGGGGAATTCTGATCAATGTGTCAGGCTCACAGTGAGACTTCTATTCCTTTCAGGTCAGTTTTGGGTGGTGAGGTAAAATAGACATGAGACTCCAGTCCATTGTTGGATACTTCCCCCCAAGTGACACTGTGAACAGCTCCTGAGGCTGTGGAGGAGCAGGTAGAAAGCTGTATGTTCACAAATAACAGCTGGAAGGCTTCCAGGCCATTACATGTTTAATTAAAAACACAAAGGGGTAATAAGTTAGTTAAATTATTCACTGAAACCCAGCTGATCAAAATAAGCCTCTGCAAGTGACTTCTGACCCTAGTAGTAAACCTGAAAAATTGGATTTGTTCCCTGCCTTGTTTTAGATTATTCTCTGCAAGATGAGTATACTCATACTGGATTCCAAGATGCCCAGCATTCAGGAAGGGAAGGGAAAACTCCACAGATGTATCCGTTAACCTTTTACTTTTAGGCTAAAGTGCACATCTTTATGAATATTTATATGTTGAATTGCTAAACTGGAAAGCTCTAAAGAGGATATAAAGACTGTGCCTTACTTCCAGCCCTCTGAATGAGTTGATGTGAGGCGTTTATGCATTTTTTTTCCTTCTGAAAAGGTCTTTAGAGATGCAAATACAAATAGAATTGTGCTCACCTGCTTCTGTTCTTGTGGTTAAAGTATGAAAAAAGAGAAAAGTGAAGAAGAAGTGATACATAAATCTTCCACTGATTTAAGCATTGTGAGAGAGGAGTTACTGCTGGAGGAGTTACCTTCCATCCTGTGGCTTCCTGCTGAGAGCAGGTGTTTTATGTACACTAGGCTGACAATTGTTGTCTCTCTGAAGCATTAACATGCTGCTCATAACCAGCTGTTGAAATGCATTCATTGGACCACGTTGGCAATCAGAGGAGAATGGCTGACAGTTTGAAACTCTTTAAACCTGAATTTGGACGGTGCAGAAATGTTATGGTCAGCCAGGAGCCGGATGCGTGGGTCCCCCAGGACTCTGCTCCAACATGTTGAGTTATTCTGTTGGATTGTTTTATGACTCTCTGATACAGGCAGAGAACCAGAATGTCTCAAATGCAACTTTCTGAAAACTGTCTGCTGAATTTGGGCTGCTCATTTAGACTGTTAACTCTCCTAGTTAATAAGACAGATGTCATAAATGTTTGCGTGGTTGGCGGTGGTCTGGGTCATATGTCTGCTTTTGGGGGGGTTTCTTTGCAGTTTTGTAACAATGCCTGTGTGTTCTCTTTGCTCCAGGCACTGTCCCCAGGAAGGGAGAGGGTAGCAATGCCTGCCCTGATGGCTGCTGGCTGTGAAAAGCTGCCAGAGCTTGTGGCAGTGGGGTGAGGAAGGTGGAGGCTGCCTGGGACTGAGGGCATAAGGATGGAGCAGATGTGGATTGGGCTTTGAGAGATGACAAAGGAAAAGATTTTTTCTTCCCTCTGAGAATCTAGGAGAGATGTGTTTGTTGTCTATTACCCAGCATACAACAAGTCAATAAATACACACTTGAGAGAGACGTCAATTATTCATTTCAGATCTGCACAAGCCGAGGTGCTCGGAGCTTTCACACAAACCAAGCACACCAACAGAACTTCACACACCATTATTTGTACTCAGACAGCCAGAGTTGCTAACTTTCCAAGTGCAGCCCCTCTGTCACCACTGATTAGTAGTTTCCATGCAAGTTTTGTAATCTCAGCTAATTTCTGTGCATGCCCTAGTGCAGAGTCTTCTCCTGGGCAGGTGTCTTGTTGACCTCTAGGTGTGATTTTTTTGTTTGTTTGTTTTGTTTTGTTAAAATGGAGATAGTTCAGCTAAGGGATGCATAGACTTTGAGGTTTTTGCCAAGTTAGCAATGTATAAATGGGCATACAAGGACATACTGATTTACTACATCCTTATAGTTTATTAGTTCTAGGATGCTCTTCATTAAGGGATGGTAATTATTTCCCTGATTAAGTGTCCTTTCTTGCTGATTAGGAAAGTCATAATTAGCCAACTTAAAGTGTCTAAAGAACACTGACCAGTCCAGAACTAAGATGATTTTGGCATATTCCATGTTTTGCAACATGTGGAATTTGTCATAATGTAAGAAATCACTGAAAAGCTGCTGAATTTGAGAGATTAAAGGGAAAAACCTTTCTTCTAAGGACACCACAGTTAGGGGAATTTGTTTTCAAATACTGTAGTTTTACTCAGTTTAAACTCATTAGTTAAAAAAGCTGTTATCCTCTTGTTTTATTAAAACCTGGCATTTGGAGACTCTGGATTTGGGGATCCCCCTGAGCTGAGCTGTTGCTGCAGTGATGAGCATGAGGGACAGGGCTGTGCTTTGCTTACAGCTCTGCTGGGGTCTCCCTGGTCACGCTGGCAGCTCTAGGCTTCTGCATATCCACAGAGATCCCTGGGTTAATGCCAGCTCAGAGTCCCAGGTTAGCCTTCAAAAGTAGCCAGCCCCCTTTCAGAAAGCCCTGAGATACCAATGCTTTGTGGATTGCAAATGGTTCACTGCAGAGACAAACCTTTGGCCAGGGGTTGTGGGTGGTGAGCCCTTAAGCACAACTGCAGGATGTGAGTGTACAAGGTGACTTGGCACTGGAGTGGTCATAGTAAAGGAATGAAGATTTTCTTTTGTCAGGTTACTTCTCAGTAAAGTTAAGACAGTGTTTAGTGTGAGGGTGTTTTTTTTTGTTTTGTTTTTCTTTTTTTTTTTAGGTACATTTAAGGAGTCATAACTTGAGCTTACTTCAGCCACAGTCTTTTTGGTCCTGCTGGCTGTGCTAGCTTTGAAGCCTGCTAAGATGCTGTACTATTTTTAGTTGTAGTGTGGTACTACCTACTTGATTTATTAGGACTGGGAGAGAAACCAGGCTTTTTTTCACATAGTAGGCAGGTTGCAGCCATGGTCAAGGTAGATTTTTAGGCATATGAAATGAAAACAAAAATGCTTACGGTCAATCCTTATAACACATGCCATGGAAATATGTAGCTGCTTTATACCAGTTCTGACTCCAGCTGTCTTTTACCTGCTATGCAGATGTTGGGGTTACTTTTTTCTTTATGTGATCAAAGAGAAAAGTAAATTTGTATTAGGATGACCTTTGCCTTGTTGCAGGTACACAAACACATCATAAATGCTTTATGCCTTGAAGCTTACATGCCCAGCTGCCACGTATAAGATGTGTAGAACAAAAGACAAAATGTTAATAAATATTCTATACTAATAGAAGGTGTCAGTGTGAGAGTGTTTATTGTTAAATGTTTCAAGCTAGGCTGATAGAACACAATTATTGTTGTCCTCAGAGTGGTCTGAATAGAAAAATGAAGTAATTTAATTGACTGGGTTTAGTTCCTTTTGCTTGAAATGAAATGACAGAAACATTTGGAAGACTCTTACTTAGGTAGCCAGTAGCACAGTGATACTGCACTTTCATGCTTTTAGTTGTTTTGAGGTTTGAAAGTGTTTAGCATTACATTTTGGCTATATTGGATTTGCTTGCATAGAAGGAATACTTTTGGAATAGAATAGGAATAGAGCTGGTGATGCAATATATGGGAGTTGGCTTTTGTGTTTCCTTTTGTAGAAAGTTAATCTGATTTTTAGCAACAAATTTCATTGTCACAGGTGATGCTTCTGTTCATGACAGCTTTTGTGCTGCCTGATGTCAGTGTGACTTTGGTGATATCAGAGTGTAATCTCTGCCACAGTAGTGAGTCTTCAATGCTGCAAAAGCAACGATTTGCCATGTACGGTTTTGCTGTGCAGCCTCTGGGTCTGTCTTTATTTAAACCAGCTGTAAAAAGGAGCTTTGGATGGTTTGTAGGTATGGATGTTAAGGAAGCTTCCCTGTCTTGCCATCCAGGGGCACTGTGGCAGTCACACAAGACTCTCACTGCACCAGACATGTTCCTCAGGATGCATATGCAGTGGAGGAGTAGATCTGTGCTCCTGAGCGTGTTAAGAGCATTTCTTCAAAATCCAGTGTTTCACAATGCTTAATGCTTCAGAGCTTGGGATCTCGCCCTGTCACTTTGTAGTAACTAGGGTACAAGAACAGTGCCTGTGGAAGTGACTGAAATATTTGCCTTGACAGCTGTAACTGGTTCTGGTTTTGCATCTGTACAGAGCTGTGATGACAACTGCAAAGTGAGTGTTTCCTTTAGTTTGAAGAGATGTATATTTTCTTTCAGAGGCACTGCTTTTTCTCTCCAAGGCTTCATCACTAACAGGGGCAGTGCCTTGGGCAGATGCCTGCCAGCTTTTCTACAGCACAGTGCCCAGTGCCTGCTCCTGGCCTGATTTGCTTTGCACTGAGGACTGCTAAAACAAGATCTCAGTTACTTCCATCTCGCTGTCCAGGCTGAGCCACTTGGCAGCACAGCCAACACGGTGTGTCCCACTGTGCACACACTCTCACTTGGTGGTAAGGAGCAGCAAAAGGCCAGAGGAGTAATGGCCTGTGATTCATCACAGAATCCCCGTGGATTGAAAATCCTGAAATCTTTGGGATAATGGATGCAGATTTGTTGCCTGTCTCTAAATACACCATGAAGTGTTTCTACAAAGATGCTAAAGCACAGTCTTGCCTGAAGCCATTTTTATCATGAAATAGCACAATGCTGTTGTGAAATGAAAAAGCTCTGTGCACAAACAAGTCTAAATAGGCATATTTTTTCAGAAGCTTGCTGAATTTACAATTTATAGCTGATGACATCAAAATGTGTGATCTCTGGACTTCTCCTGAATTCACAGTGCTATTAAAAAAATTAAAAATTATATCTTGGTCAGACTCAGATATTTTCCAGACATTTCTATGCAGTAAGTCTGATTTTTATGGCAGTGATTTTTTTTTTTGCCCAGCATTTGGGAGGCTCGACGTCGTCGTGTGGCTATGGCATGTGGAAGGTGGATGGGGCTTCCATCCTTGAACTCCTGTGGTTTTTGTGACCTTCTGCCATACAATGTTAAGCAGATGCACGATGCTTTGACTAGATGGCAACCCCAAGTTTGTACATATTTGCAGGGATGCCATCTGTGCCTGCTGCTTTGCCCTGGGACATCTGTTCAGTAGCTCTAAGAGCATCTGCTATAAAGTGCTGGTGCTGCTCCTTGAAAGAGGCTGTGGGGCTTCATCTGGCACTTGATCAAGGATGATGGAAGTTGTAAAGTCAGAATGATAACTCTGCTTTATTTATGTTTAAATGCGATAAGGAGGAAGGTTGCCAGAACTGAATTCAAAAAGTAGTTCTGCTTTAGTTCCTAGAGCTCTTACAGGAGCATTTAATCTGCTTACATGTGCTGCTGTCTGCATTGTGGGATATTTTAGTGTTTGGTGATAGATGTTGGGTTGGTAAAGATCAGGAAATAAAGTGCTGTGTACCCTAAGGATATTCTGGAGGACACCAATCCCAACAGTTGTTTTTGGGGCCCTGTCTTGGGGATCCATAGTCTGTGAGCTGTCCTTCCTTTGGCCGCTGGCATAATCTAACAGCAGTAAAATCTTTGAATGAAACATGGTGGTGGTTGCCACAGGATAAGAGCACTTCTGCGGGTTGAGGAGATGAATAGGTGAATATGTTTCTTTAATGCAGATGGTGGATCAAGCCAACGCACCTTATAGCAATACTGTGCCTTTTCTGCTTCAGGTGTTTGACATGTTCTTACTTAATGTTGATAGTGACTTTTTCAACTTTTTTTGGTCATTACATCCACAGCAGATCTTTCCAACTGAAAGTGTACTTTTAGGAATCTTTCACTCCTGATCTGGAGGTGAGATGAACAGTCAAATGTATGGTTTAGTCATTGTGGTGGTGACTAAAAGAAAGGAGGAAGAAAAACAGTCATTAAATATAACTGTGTCAAGCTTTATCCTCTCCACACAATGTTTTTGTGTGAGGTATGTAGGGGTTGCAGAAACTGTCGGAAAGATTTGTAAAATGTCTTGACTCAATTGTGGAATAATACTGTCCTTCTGGAAAGCACATTGCATGACCTTAAATTATCCCAACTGTTTTTGATGTGCATAAAATCAGTCTGAATTTAGCAATGCTTTTCTCTTTATACATTGGGATTTGAATGAGAGACTGCAGATAGACCTATAAAAAGCATTTGATTCTATAATTGTACAAAAGAAGCCAGCAGTAATTTACATGCTTAGCAAATAGGGAAATTCTACAAGTGGAAGAATTTTTGCCAAGGTCAAATTGCATTGCTGTTCCATAAAAAACAAGCTTTCTTAATACATGTGTTTTGAGAACTTCATCTGTCAACATGTTAACTTCTGAACAAGCCCCTTATTTAAAATATATGAAAGTATGAATTGTTGCTGAGGAAAAAAAAAACAAACAAAAAAAAAAAAAAAAAACAAACCCAAAAACAAAGCAAAACCCAAGAAACCAGTGCTAAGAAGTTGACAAGGAGATCCTCACTGTCTCACACCTTTCTTCCTTGAAGAAGGTCTGGAGGAGGGTAGCAGGGCCCTAACTGGAGCACAGGCTGACACAGGCTTCGTGCAGATGTGATGCAGAATCAGAGATTGTCACGATACTCAGGGATCTCTCTTGGGCATTTGGTATGGAGTTCATGGCAGCATTCAAAGTTCATACTGAATCATAATACATATATTCACATGGTCCCAGATGTTGCAATCTTTTCAGGAACTCTGATCCATTCTAAGCTTTTGTTTTCTTTTAGTTCCCGAAAAAACACTGGAAAGTACCTTCAAAACACCTGTTAGAGATCAGTTCATTTTCCTGCCTCTTTCTTGTATGGTAGCTTCTGTTGTTTCCCCTTTCCCTCCATTTTTACCTGTTGTTTTATCATAGATTAAAAAAATGTACAATGGCATTTGAAATTGAAAATGATATAGTTTAAAAAAACAAAACAACATTTATTTCCTCTGGCTTTACTAGTTTTCTTCTCACCGGTTGATGATTACTTGCCTGAGTTTGTTTTTCCTCTCATTTTTTTCCCCTCATTTGTCTTCCCCAATTTGCAGATTAGAACTCTGAAACAGAGCAGGTGCTCTTATTTACAAGAGTGAATAGCCTTTGTGTCACTGCTTTGCAAGAGGCTTCTTTCCCCCAGAGTCTATTGGAAGGAGGAAAGAAAAGATGCTTGCTACTGAGAAAGCTGTTTGCACGTGACTTACATTCTGGTAGAGAAAACGTGACTTCTGAACTGAGAACATCATGAAGTGTTTGTGTAATCAAGGTCTCAGTGTGAATTTCTGCATCTTAAAAAAATTAAAATCAACTCAAGAGTGTTGGTTTACATTGCCTTTTGTTTTTTTAAATACGAGAGAGCGACAGAGAGATGTGTTGGGGTAACCCAGCTAGTTTCTGCTGTTGGGATTTTGTTGACTGGTGTTGAATGATGATTTGCACTTGTTGAAGGGCGGTGAAGAATAGGTGCAGAATTTGGCTGCTGACACCCTCCTTTTCCTACCACTGGAGAGGTAAAACATGGTTAATACAGTCCTGTGGCACTTACTGCATTAGGTGCACATGCATAAAAATGTTAGCACTAGCTATTGCATGAAATTAAGTGATCTGTTCTGTGCTATATAAATTAGTCAGGAGATTGACAGCAACCTCGATGCCTAAGCAACAAACTGTTCTCAGTCCTGAGGTAACTATTGGCACTAAAGTTTGTCAGGTGAGAAGCTTTGCAATTCCCTATGCTGTACAAATAATAGAGCACAGATGTGATTAAGTGCAGTATCTGACTGACCTTTCCAGGGCTGCACTGTTGCCTTTACATTAACAAAGAAATCATTGTGTGGTGAGTGATCAGCTCTGTGGCTATTGGAGATTCTGAAGAATGACCTCAGGAAACAATTTGCTTCCTGCAACAGGAGATTGTCTTGTTTTTGGGCTCTTAAGCCTCTGCAATCAACTATGTATCTTTGTATCTATATGTACATACACACAAATACTTTGTGTGTGAGGTACTAGAATGTTATGTACTTCTCCCTTTTTTTTTTTTTTTTTTCAGTTTTCTATCTCACTTCATTATGTGCTGTCATAGCAGATGGAAATTACAAAAGTATGGTATCACTGGCAGTACTTGTCCTAGTGCTTTTCTGGCTTGGAAACACCAGTAGCAGTATCTTCTGGATATTGATTATATTGTTACTGAGCATCAAAATAATAAATTTTCTCCAGGTTTTGTGTGAATGTAATTTAGGTGTTTTAATGGGTGTTGGCTGTAGTTAATCAACATTCTGCTCTACTATTTAGAAAACCCCTCTTTCTTTGCTATCCTTGTGCCAGCCTGATTTTTTTCCCCCACTCTGTACTGCATGTATTTTGTTTGTACCTTTGCCTGCTGTGTTTTTATTCAGTGTTGGTTTTACCTTTACCTTCCTGTGTTTTCTACTTTGTCGCTTGAGTCTTTGATTTATGTGACCCAATAATGCTTTTATGTTGCATGAAAAATATGATGACAAGACATTGGGAGGATGGAGGAGGGCTTGAATTTCACTTTTGGTGAAGACTTACTGTCTTGGTGTTCACCTTCCCAGCCTGTTGTGATGTCTTGCACATGTTTCCAGCTAGTGTTTTATCACCTAAGTTTCCTCCCAAGGAACTCTGTTTTCCAGTTATGTTGGAAACCCTCAGCTTCATTGGCAAGATGTAATCTTGAAGAAGTGCACAGCCCCCATGTAATGCTGGTGCACACAGGCTGTTAGGACCTGTGTACTGCCAAGGAGTGTAAAAGGCTTATGGGAAAATAAAAATTGGCACTCCAATATTTATTGGTTTTTGTTGCATTCATTTTTTGGAAGTGGATTTCATTACTGTAATTTTTCCCACCTTACCCCAAATCAGCACCTGTCTCTCAAATGCCATTTGAATTGGTTAAATTGGTTGGCCAATAGGGAAAAACATAACACTGTGGAGGTAGATGGGGCAAAGAACTATCTGGACAATTTAACATCTTCACTTTCTTGTAGAGCTATTTCTACTATAAAGGGAGGTCTGCATCACCTGTTTCGATATACACAGCTTCATTCCAGCAGGCAGAAGACTCTGTATGTTGTAAATACTTGGTGAGGTCCAAGAGAAGACTGTCAGTGTGCCCTGGAAGGGCTAAATTAATCCTAGAGAAAGCACTGTGTCCCCCCACACCCCTGTGAGGCTAGTTAATAGCCACACTTTGTTAGCTCTCCCGTGGGTCTGACAGCTGTATGAAGGTTTTGGTTTTTGGATGGTTTATGCCAGATGTGGAGGCACCTAATCCAGCCTGGAGGTTTCGTCCTTTCCTTGTAAAGCTGAACAATCATGGCAGTAACAATAAAAGTCAGAAAATGAGTTAAGCGCAATTGCATGTAGGGGAGTCCTAAAAATAAACAGTTGTGGTTTTTTAACTGGATTTGCAAGTAGTAAATACAAATTTAATGATTACCTGGTGGTTTCTTACCTTAATGGCTTTTTATTTGTTTGTGGTAGTGATATATGTACAGTTCTTTGTTTTTCAATTTCTTACAAAGCCTGCAGTCATACAAAATATTTTGGTGAAAAGAATAAGGCTTGGTTTCTTGTAGTTTTCTGTGGGTGAAAAGAGGATTTCAATTTCCAGGGATAACTTTGAGCTGTTTTCATGTAATTAATATTGCTGGTTTTGTACTGCTCTGAACGTATAGCCTTATCTCTTCTGCTTCTTTAAAAAAAATAAATCAGTAGCTAATCCATGCTGAGTAGCCTCTTTAGATTGTGGCGTTTACTTAAAGAAGTCTTATCAGTTAAGAAGACAGTGACATAGACAATGATTATTTCCAAAAGTGGAACTGATTCTTCACATTTTCAATGCAGCTATTTTGAGCTGGAGAGCAGTGGCCTGCGGGATGAGATCAGGTATCACTACAGGTTTAATGGGAAGACAAGAACAGAGGTGCTCCCATACCGCCTGGCAGATGGACAGTGGCACAAGATTGCTGTGTCACTTAGTGCATCCCATCTTCTGCTCCACGTGGACTGCAACAGGTAAGCAGATATGTGCAAATGTAATTTGTATTTCTTTAAAAAATAATCTCTAGTTACGGGAATAAAATTGGAAAGGGAGATTTTTTTTTTTCTCCCCTATGAATACCTCATTCAAGAAGCATGCTAAACTGTGGGATAAGAAAAGGAAAACAAAGTATTAAAATGGAACGATTCACTGTGATTATGAACAAATGTGGAAAAGGTTGATTGCTGATGGGGGAGTATTGAATGCATCTCTGTAGTTTAGGCAGTAGCTGATATTTGCCAGTGATTACATTTAAGTGTGATGGATGGGTGTGCAGTCTGTTCTGTTGTGAGCTGCTTCACTCAGTGTACCTGAGAACTTGAAGAATAGATAGATGCATCAGAGACACTTTAATTTTATTTTTTGTAATCAGACAATGTAGTTTTTACTGATTTTTCCATGTGCTGCCCACTTTGGAAACTTCTGAGAAACATGGAAGCTTCTTTTTGCATGACTGGAACCAGTGCTTTTTGTTTTCTGAAGGGTATTCTGTCTTTTCCATGGAAGTTGTGAAGGCTCTGAGATGGCATATTGCCAGGATTTCAGGGATTGAAAACTGGCAAACCTAGAATCTCTCTTGCTTTGGGACTTGATCTCACAATGTATTGCAGACTTCAGACTCAGTGGCTGATGAGGAAATTCAGAGCTTGAAATTGCAACTTTCATAATAGTCTTTGTGAATGAGGAAAATAAGCCATTACTTTTGTACCTTATGGCATCAAAATGAATGAAAAAACTACCCTTCACATTCAGTGAGAGGATCAGCATATGCATTTTGGTATTGTGGCACTTAAATGGATTGGGTGATGACAGCAGATATATTTTTGGAAGTCTTCATTTTGTTCAGACAGGCAGAATAAAGTTAGACAAGTATTATAGGAGGATGCAGTTATTGGAACACTGAAAAAGTTTGAATTTTGACCCAAGTAATTATTGGATACTGTTTTGAGAGAAATGTTACAACCATTTTCTGCAACTCCATTAAATACTGAAAAATCTAATCTGAAGGAATGTTGTCTATTGGACCTTATTTGGACCTTAGAAGCAATTATATGCTGAGAGTAATTTTAATTTCATTGAGGCATGAAATCTACAGTTTGCAAAGATTCTCTTCATTTCAGTAATTTGATTTATGTTTCCATTATTTATCTGTTACACTATTTCTTTGCACTAGGTTCTTAGTTATCTACTTCGATTTATTTTCTTTTTTTCTCTTTTTTTTTTATGAACAGCAAATGTGTTTTGTGAAGACCCTTTTTAGCAGATTGTTTAGCTGGCTGCTTTCATGCACAGAATGTAAAATGAAGACAACACAAACGACTGCCTGGTGCAGAATTCTATCCAGGGACAGGAGAACTGCACAGAGTCATGGTTGTGACCTGATTTTCTTTACAGTAACAAGCAGAACTAGATAAATACAGTTACAGAACGAGCTGTGCTGTCATATGAGGTGACAAATATATCCAGCCACTTCTGTCAGGTAGCCATAAACAGGGCTGATCCATCTAACCATGTCCCTTAAGGTGGTACATCCTAAGGTTGCTTCCAGCATAAATCCATTTGTTTGGCTGTGTTGTATGGTGTTCTATGATAACTCCTGTGGAAGAGTAATGGAAATAGTTCTGAAAGTATGATTTGAGGACAGATCATAGGAGCTTAAATGAGGGGGGGGGGGTAAAAAAAGGAAGTCTCTAAATTCTGAGTCAGCTGTAGCATCACTATTCAGTTAATTAGAGAATTTTGTGAATGCTGGTGTTTATTTGAGTATATCTTAACCCTTTATATCTTTGCACTTGGAAAAGGAGTCAACATCTTGTTCAACTTGGCATTTTCTTATGGCAATGCAATAAATGTTGAAGCCGTGGAAATGAAGAGCAAGTCAATGAGGAGTACTTCTGAGTGCTACTGAAAACTCTAAGCCTTCTTCATGTTAGTGTTAGGGAAGATGCAGCTGGAAGTGTAAACAGAGTCCAGTGTGAAGAGCTGTGGACTATACATGTAAAAGTACATGTAAATGTCACTATTTTAGGCTGGTGTGGTGTCTGGCTCTTGGCAGAGCTCAGGACACCTAATGAGAAGTGATGCTTCTGCAGAATTAAATGTACAAGAGGAAACAGGATATGAATGCTGTCAGTATATTCACCTGTCCCACCTCCTGCAGAGGTTTGGTGTCATCAGAGCAAGAATTTAGCTTCCTGTGTACCTGTCTAGTTAAGGAGGTTCTCAGCTTTTTTTTTTTTTTTTTTTTTTTTTTACTGTTTTTGCCAGCAAAACAAAAATGGAAAAGAAAAAATAAAATGACTGCCAAAATTAATTGAATTCCTACTGTATTTCTTTAGGGCTTTGTGACATTGCTTCCTTACAGACATGCCTGAATTTGCATAAATGCATTACTTCCTTTGTTTAGGTCTGTGGTAATGTGTTATAGATTTGGAAGGCTATTGTGAGCAAACAACTTGTGAATGCAGTGTTACTAATGTTAATCTGTACCTGAGAATGCATTGCAAGTGTTTGCATTGGGAAAAAATACCCAGTCACAACCTCGTTTTGCTACAGGATTAGTACTGTGATACCCAAAGCTAGTCTCTGACTGCCAAGAACTGCAGTTGATCAGAAAGCATTGGAGAAGAAGCTTTTAATTTGTAAACAGATAGTCAAATCTACTTATTCTCTTCCCAGCCCTATCACCCCTATTACTCTGATTTGTAAAGTTGCTTTGACATTTGTACTTGATTATCTTGTGGATTCAGTTCAAAGTCAGCGTTGTTTTTCAGACCTGGGTAGGTCAGGAAAAGTACTTGGGAACTAGCAAAATACCTGTAGTGCTTTAAAGCATCACCTTTAAAACAGTGCATTGTCTCTGTTCTAATGAGGTGTCATATGGAGGGGGAAGCATAGGTATTGAAGGAGGTTTATTTGCCCAGGTACCTGTCCTTTTGAAGTCAGCTCCTGCTGCAACTTACTGACTTCCTTTAGTTCTCTCAAGAACAAGGAGTGGGAATTGTAGCTGAGTTTGATGTTAGAGCTTGGAGCTGCTGACTCAGGATTCATAGAATGATTTAGGTTGAAAGGGACTTGAAAGATGATCTTGTTCCAATTCCCTGCCATGGGCAGAGACACTTTCCACAACATCAGCTTGCTACAAGCCTTGTCCAACCTGAACACTTCCAGGGATGGGGCAGCCACAGCTTCTCTGTGCAACCTGTGCCAGAGCCTCACCTCCCTCACAGTGAAGAACTTCTTCCTATTATCTGTCCTGAACTCACCCCACTTTGATTTGAAGCCATTTCCCCCTGTCTTACCACACTGTTTCCTTGTCCAAAGTCCCTCTCCAGATCTCTTGTGGCCCCTTTAAGTGCTGGAAGGTCATCTCAGTAAAGAGCCTTCTCAAGGCTGAATAGCCCCACATTTCTCAGCTCATCTTCATGGGAAGAAAAAAGGTATTGAAGTCCAGACTGAAAACCTGTTGAATGTTACTGGACTCTCTGTCTTGAAGAGCTTTTGTGCTAGGCCTAGATAGTAGCCTCTAGCCAGGGATATCTCTCAGAAAAGTGACATGAGAAGCCATGGGTGCACTTGCTAACTTGCTTTTAACATTCTAGTAAGGTTCTGAAAGCTTAGAAAATGAAAAGAGTGCATTAATTATAAATGTACTACTGATGCACAAGTAAAACCTGTGCTCAAAGTAACATGGAAATTAACTTTCCTGCTTTGGGTAGGATCTGTGTCTCCCTGCTCTAGGCAAGAAGGGATTGTCAGGGATTTTCTGGTGGATGTTGGTGCAGGGCAACTGTGTCATTGTCCTTAAATAGCCAGTAGTGCTAATAGTCATTTATATATATGTATGCATGATCAAATAAACTCTGCTGTGCTTTTTCCCAGATTGGGCCTCTGTTCATACCTGTGCTGTAGGGAGATTTGCAACCCCAAGCCCTAAAAGATTTGATGTTTGTCTTCCCTGAATCAGTTTCAGCTGTAGGATCTGTATTGTTTCCTGTAGGTGTAGAAGAAGGGATTACAGGCAGCCTTGCCCCTGATAAGTCAGTTGTACTAATTACCAGAGAAGAGGAACAGCCTTGCCCTTAATGGGTTGCAGCTGTGACTAATAAAGATAAGTGTAATAAGAGGGGTAAGTTTGCTGGTCAGGGGGCTCTTGGAGGAAGAGGACCTTGAGGAGGTAGAGGAGCCCTGAGGAAGAAGAAACAGTCCAGAGAGGCACAAAGAAGAACAAAACAAGGAAAGAGAGTTGCTGCTATGAGAGATCTGCTGTCAGGCTGGGTCTGATGGAGTTAGAGCCTGCAGCCATAGCTGAGCTAGGTGAAAGCCTGCATTCAGTCTGCAAACCAATACTTGCAGTCATGGTCCAGCAGGAAACAGCCAGCAGTCAGAGTCTGGACTCTACAGTAGGAGCTTGCTGTAGTCAGAGTCAGGATGGCAAATCTGTAAAGATGTCATAGCTTGAAAGACAGGTGTCTGCTAAGGAAGGCAGAAGCCTCTCTTGAAATAGAAAATGTAAACCCCTTCCCTCCAAATTATTATAACTTTGAAATTAAGGAGCTCTCAGGCAAAGATATGGAAATAGGAGTAACAGTTCTTTTACTAGGAAAATTAAAATGAAAGTACAGCAATACAAAAACAACCAAAGCACTGACAGAGTCACAATACAACCTGACACCCCATCAGGCAGTCAGGGTGCTGGTAGCAGTCCCATTAAATGCTGGCTGCATCCTCCTGTAGTGACAGATGTGGTTCTGTTGAAGCAGTGATCCTGGAGAAGGGTGTAGTTTCTTCTGAAGGTCCAGTGGTGATGAAGATGGGCCTGGTCTTTCTCTGGGAATCCAGTGGATAAAAGGCTGCCTGTGGTGTTCTAAATCTCAGATTTTATTTAGGTAGGAAATGCTTGGCTCCTCCCCCAGGGTTGAGCATCTCCCGATGGGATGATGTAATTTTATCAGCCATGCAGTGGGACTCAATGGCCCATTAACAGAAGGTATCTTCCTGCAGAAAGGATGGATTGTGGAAAAGATAAATATCACTGCCTTACCTGGTTTTAACAGGTGGTGATAGAATACATACTTTTGGTTACATCCTGCATTGCAACCCAAGACAGAAGAATAAACCAGGACCCTTTCCACATTGTTAAATGGGAATCTGTGTCTTGGCTCATTTCTGCTGTTAACGAGAGGTCTGCTCCAACAGTTTCCCTTGGCACCTGACTGTCCACTGGGATGCTTGTCCCCGATGACAGTAACAGCACAGAAATATGTTGTGTTTACTGGTGTTGAGAAGAGTTAGGGAATAGCTTGGAGCCTCCAATTTAGGAGGTGGCAGGTACTGTATCAAAATATATTTATTGACAATCTATTTGCAAAGTAGAAATTCCAAGTTGTTCTCAGTGTAGCTGATTAATCTGGAGGGGTAAGCCTGGAAGGTGTGGGTTTTTTGTGTTGTTTTATTTACCATATTGCTACAAAGGTAATCACCTATTCAGACACAATGCATATTCCTTTACTTGAACTCTGTGGGCATAGAAGGGAGAGAAGGGTGCTTTGATGAAAAAATGAATGTTCTTCCAGTGGAAATGCATGCTGGAGTGCCTTTTTCTGTGAACAGCCTGTGGTTCTGATGGATACTCTTAGCTGTTTGATGGAGGGGGCTGGTAAGAGCATAAGAGAATAGATTATAAAACTGGAGCAGGCTTGGAAGTAGTCTCCAACTGAAAAAACATGTTGTCTGCTTCTTTTATGTTAGAACAGTGCATTAGGGAATAAAAAATGCATGAGCAGTGAGAACTTTTTAATTAGAAAAATAAATAAATAAAAGTAACATCCTCCAAATATGGGAATCCAAGACCTCTGAGTTTTTATAAGTAAGATATTCCAGCTGCCAACCTGAGGTTTTCAACTGATCTAAACAAAGTTCTATGACTTTAATTAAAGTGCAATAAATTTAAAGAAGGTTAAGGGATGTATTTAAAAGAGGGATTTGTTGCTTTAGTTACTGTAAAACACTTTCCCTTGAGAGGGAAAGTGGTGTGGTGGCAGTGCTATGCAGCTAGGTAATTTAGTCTTGCTATTTGAATATGAGTTTATGACCCAGATTACTTCTCTGCTCTCCAAGCTGTAGCAGAAACTGTCAGAGAAAAGGTTACTTGGGTAGAGTGCTGTAATTATGCATCATGGGTGCACCCAGCTTCATATCTGTGGCATTGTGGACTGGAAGTTAATTGTCACCTACCAGAATTCCCTTTTGTTTGGCAGAAAGGCTGCAAAACGTTTAGTGTGAGAGAGATCTCCAGCTGGCATCCACATCAGCTGCCATCAGTCTCTATCATTACAGTTACTGCAGTTAACTGCAAGGAAATGTTGAGGATACAGTCAGCATTATTTTCTTTTTAAAGAAGCTTTTAAATAGCCAGTGTTTTTCACTGAACAGCTAATGCATCAGCTGAATGGGTGTGACCAAAGACTGAATGGTATGTTTTAATCCAGTCCCTAATTACGATGAAAATTTATTTTTTTTATCCCCCAAAAGATAATTTTAACTCCTTCGTATACTGCATTGAGAAAATTGTGAGAATGCGTGAGTATTTATGAAAGCGCTGAAAAAGTACTAGAGGAGAGAATGGTAACAATCCATATCTGTGTCTGCCTTAGACCCTTTGACCACCCCCAGAAGGCAGAAATCACTTGTACAGGTACCTGGGCACTGAGCTTCAGCAGAGAGGCCTCACATAGCTCCTGATCAGCATGGAATCTCCATGTGCTTTGGGCTCCTTTCGGGAGCTGGTCCAGGTGCTGTCCAAGAGGAGCAGAAGTCATTTGCTGGGAGTTTGGTTAAGGGTCATCCATAGGAACTTGGGAGAGTTTTAGGGAGCTGTGGAGCCAGAGTTTGGTACCTGCAAAGCCCAATTACTGCTGAATATAGACTCAACAATGGTTTTGGTCCTTCCCTCCCAGTCAGAACTGAGGACTTTTGGTGTTTTCTGGTGAATTATAAACATTGGTAAACTGGTTGACAGCTTCAACAGGACAGGAATATTGTGTTATGCTTTCCCATGGCCTCAGATGGTTTAGTAATTCCCAGAAGTGTGTGACTATCTGTATTAACAAATTGTCAACTGTTTCTATATTGGTCCCATATACCTGTATACATTTTTTTAATGTTGAAAGAAACACATCTTTGAAATGGTGTGGTTAGTTACAAGAGCAGTCTCTGAACATTTAGCTTGCATAGTTTGAAATGTATCTGGATATTTTTCCTATGATTTATTTTTTCAGAAGTCTCCTGTTATTTGGCTCTATTTTCTTTTTATTTGTTGATGTGGGGGTCATATGGACAGAGAGGTGGTCATAGTAATTTAAGAGTCAGCCAGATAAAGCAAATGTTTTGAGCTTTTTCCTTTCAGATTGTAAAAACAATTATCTTGCTCCTGCCAGGCAGATTAACTGAGATCTAAGGAATAAATGAACTCTTCCATTTGAAGTGGTTAGCTTGAGTTTAGAACTACAAGTCACATAGGGTACTGGAGCTGAATTAAGAAAATGATAGCATAATACCAGTTAAATATTTGTGCAAAAACATTAGATCTTTGCCAAAGAGCAGGTGAGAACCCCTCCAAATTATTCAACAGCAGACTTGAAACCTGAGTCTTCATGGAGCAA
This sequence comes from Cinclus cinclus, assembly GCF_963662255.1. Taxonomy (NCBI): domain Eukaryota; kingdom Metazoa; phylum Chordata; class Aves; order Passeriformes; family Cinclidae; genus Cinclus; species Cinclus cinclus. The sequence goes on along the minus strand of NC_085051.1, from coordinate 6,724,174 downwards.
ATAGTACAGAGCCTTCGCAAAAAATCTGAAACCTCCTGAGTGTGGTGGGGCTTGAGAGGATGATTGAGCAAACAGGGCTGAGACTACTGAGATCTGTGAAACCAGTCCAGAGTTCTGTGAAGTGGTTTAGTACTTGAGGTATCTTTCTTTGGCAGTTTAGCAGGGTTACCTAGAAGGTAATTATTTGAGGAATCCGATCTTTACAAAATCCTCAGATTGGCTGCAGGGAGGTAGAGACTGCTTGATGGCATTTCTTAATACCCCAAAACCTAGCAGTTCTCATTATTTCACAAATTGGTGACAGAAAACTGACAGCACTCTTAAGAGCAGTGGTTCAGGTTCAGTCACATTTTGGGTGTGAGGAGCTGGAGGCACATGGGGTGCTCAGAGGTGGAAGGTGTCAAGTCTTGAAACACCTGAGTGAGGCTCTGGGGTAGCATGGGTCTCACTGCAGCAGTGGTGTGTGAGCAGGACCAGCCAGGTCTCTGTGGTGTTTGGATGGTCCTGCAGTATGTTAGGGGGTCAAGTAGCTCAGTGCTGACTGTGGGGACAGCAGAGTTCCTGGTTCAGTGCCGTGCATATGAGCTGCTTGCCAAATGTGCCAGTTGAGGGAACGGCAAAGGCGGTCCAGTCTCATGCTTCAGAAGATGAGGTGTTTCTGCAAGGTGAGGAATACTCCCATTTCTACACAGATAAGTGTTTAGTGAGCTGGGTGCTGTAGCTTTTTTGATGGTGTGGTTTTTTTTTTTTTTTTAATGGGGAAAAAATTCAGATATTAGCAGCTGCTTCCACTTCAAGTATTTTAATGATTTTAAATCCTTGTTGTGATCTGTATTACTAGTGGAATGATACATCAAAGAAGCAGTAAGAAGGAAGATGGTAGTTTGATCCTAGGCACAGGGGTAAGGTAGCATGCAATTGCTTGTCCTTGTATCTTGCTTGTCCTTGTATCTGAGACCAGGCAGTAAATGAAAGCATCAGTGGAAACTGCATTACTTAATTGGGCTGCAATTTTAGTTTCTTCAACACATCAATAGTGAAAGCAAATAACTACCACTGTGCCAACTAAGGCAACTTGGACTTTCAGCCCAAGCTGAATTTTTCTGTGTCACACCAGCTCCTTATATTAAAGTTACCTGAAAGATGTGCCGTGAAATATCCCTGGGGGACAGCCCAGTGCAATCTGCAGTGAGAACTCTCATTGACTTGAGCAGAACCATGCTTTCATCTCCTCAGTGTGTCAGATGTTGTGAGAAATATGCTGTCCCTGCAGAGTGCTTTTCTGCCTGTCTGCTGGCAGTTTCCATCTAAATTCAATTTTAGAACCAATATAATGGCTTGTTCTGTGTTTACTGTCTGTTTCATACACCTCCCCAGTCATGGCCAATTAGTTTTTTGTGGAGAGGGTGTAATGTTATCTTTCAAACAACCAAGACTAAACTGGACAGTTGGAAAATACTGTGGGGAAGGAGAGATGTGGGTTATCGGATGTACCTGCAGGAAGAACTGGGGAACAGGGAATGAGGCCATGGAATTAGTGTTACAGAGATAGTGGCTGATGGGGAGGAGGAGTGGCAGCTCCCCGGAGAGCTGGGTACCTTTGCACAGTGCTGAGACATCACCAGGAGCAGGCCCTGGCACGAGTGTGGCAGCAAAGGCAAAGCCTGCAATTCTCAGCCTGCTCTTGCCTTCCATCACTGCAGCAAATTGGCTCTGGAATATGGATGAGGTTATTTTATTATTACATACAAATCCTCTAGTGATGACATGAACCGCTTGATGAGATGATCCTTTGACAAGATATCCTGTAAAGCAATTAACTTCCCAGCAGATGTGTTTTTGGAAGGGGGGAAGAAACTGTTTAGTAGAAAGGTTTCTTGTGGCTGACTGAATTTTAAGTTTATCTTTTGTAGCAGTGCAGAAAGAGTTGAAATCAGAAGTCTTGTTCTTCTCACAATTGCACCTCTCTTAATGTACAAGATAAATCAACTTGGGGCTTGAGAGGAGCGTGAGACAAAGGCTGCACATATTTTGTGAAGAGGGGCTGTTCCAAAATTGTAAAAGCTTATCCTGCCTCAGGTTCTTCTGTAACAGAGTGAACATCTGTGTGCTGCAGTCTTGGGCCAGGGACCAGCACATCCCTTTATGTGGCAGGCAGATGGAATAGAAGCAAAGTTTCAGAACTGCCAGGTCTTACTCAATGAGCACCTTGTGACAAACCCCAAAAGCAATATTAATTTTTTTTAATTCATGACAAAATAGAGATGGCATAAGCCATTTAATCATGGTTTTACCTCTTTGTTCTGATAGCATTTTATTTTGGGGCTTGTTTTGCTGCAAGACCTTTTTTTGTGCACATTTTGATGCACATTATTCCTCTTCTGCTTTCTGATTGTAAGATAGGCTTAATTGGCTGCTACTTGTTTCGTAGATATTCTAATACAGGTTTTTTATCTCAGATGTATCTTGCTTTAAGGGTTTCTTGTTTAATTTGTGGGAGAGGAGCTTTTCTTCTTTTTATATCTTGAAAGAACCCATTGAATTAATTTCTTCCTCTTATTTCTAGAATCTGCTTTTAATTGCTCAGACTTGGTTTGATGATATTTTGCATCTGGGGTGTACTCTGAACATTTGGTTCATCTGAGATGGGCTTTTGGTATGATACTTGGTATGGTAACAAATGAGTGTGCTGTGCTTTTAGCTTTCTTGTTAACAGTTTGCTTTATTCAGTGTTCTGGTTTAGAACCTGAGCTTCAAAGCTTGCTGAGGTTAAAGGGTGTCCTTTAGGGATCCTGTGAGTTTTAGTATTGTCCTCATTTATAAGTATGTTTGTCTCCTTGACTGTAGTGGATACTTGTGTGCATCATAAAACCCTTCTGCTTTGTGGTTTGTACTGTGGTTGCCAGATAGTGGTAGCTGCTCACAAGTGATAAAGAGATGCTAAAATACCTTTGGGGAGTCAGATATTTATTTGAAAAGTAGCATTTCATCTATATAGCTCTCAGCTCTATATGAAGATGTGTGAAGTCCTGAATTCACATTAATCCATAGAAGTTGTGCACATTGATTTTTGTAAGAACAGTCTGTATATGTAGATGACATTCACTTCAGAAGAAGAATTCTTTTGACCTAGACACCACCTTAAATTCTGCTGAATGTGGCAAAAATTATAATCTTCACCTAGACCTCTGACAGGTACATTGCTCGTGTGCTTCTGCTACCTGTAGGTTATGTACAAGTTCTGTGGGCAATGCCAGGGTCAGGGACCATATGCTGTTGAGCTTAGCATTACCTAAAAGAGCAAGGTTACTGTGTGGGTTAGTGCTGTTAGGCAGCTGAGCACCACACGGCTGCTGCCTCTGCGGTGGGATGGGGAAGGGATTTGGAAGAATGAAGGTGCAGGGGGGGAAAGGTGTGCTGAAATAAAGACAGTTTAACAGGTAAAGCAAAGCAAAAGAAAGAATTAATTCACATCTTCCATCAGCTGGCAGGTGTTTAGCTGTTTTCCTGGAAGAAGCAGGGTTTTGTCTCACGTCATGGTTACTTGGGAAGACAAATGCCACAACTCCAAACGTCCCCATCCCCTTTCTATTTTCCCCCAGCTTGTATTGCTAAGTGTGATGTAATATGGCATGGGGAATCCCTTGGGTCAGCTGGGATCTGCTGTCCTGGCTGTGTCCCCTCCCAGGTTCTCGTGCCCCCAGCCCCTCTCTGAGGAGCAGAAAAGTCCCTGACACTGTGCAAGCACTGCTGACCATCAGCTAAAACACACATGGGATACCCACGCTGTTTTGGTCACAAATCCACGTGGCACCATACCAGCTGCTTTGAAGAAAGTTATCTCTGTCCTAGCCAAAAGCAGCAGTTGCCAAAGCTGAGAAATATGATAACTATTTGGATATCAAACCAGCTGTCTTGACACTAAAAGCCCTGCTCTAGATCCATCACATGTAAGATACGGTTGACCTCATAGTTTGGCTTATTTTTTTTCTCTATAACTCTTGACAATCCTAAGCAAATGGCCAAATTTCTATTTCTGCTTAGAGTCTGACTCAGCCTATTTTCTGGGTTTTTCACACTTTCTAAAGTGCTGATTTTGTTATATGAAGATGGGTAAACATTGCAGCCTTGTATACAGCCTGTTAGGACTTAGACACTCTTTATTACTGTTGTTGTCAGGAACCATTTGTATCTGTTTTGTCATTTGCAAGTACAGTTCTTAATATTGACCTTGTTTATAAAGGTGTTGGAATTGACTTCAGGTTCTCCAGACAAAAGTTGCCATAGAGGCAACTCTGACAGATGCATATCTGCCCTTCATGGGGCCACTGCTGTGTCATATAACGGGTCCAGTCCTCTACTTTGGGTCGATAATAATGATTTGTTTTAGTTTAGTGCTTAAGAAAGTCTGATAAAATTCGTGGATAACTTTGTAGGAAACCGAAGAGCCTAATATGTTTTGTAATGAAAGCCCCACACAGGCAGATAAGATCTGTGTGGATTCACCCTTACTCAATTGATGTGTGGAGAGTAAACCCCCAAACCAGACAGTGAAACGTGCTCTCGTGACCATCTGTACTTGCATTTATGTAGTTTCTTCCTGTTTGTTAGTTACTTCTAAGGTTTTTTGAATGAAGAGATTTTTTTAAAATTGAATATTATTTAGGTGAATTTTATTTTCAAATCCAGATTTGTATTTGTAATAATTAAAGTGGAAAATAAAGTACATTAACTTTGGCTCTGTGATTATACAGGGAAATCAGTGGAATAATTTGGGTGACAGACCTTGAAGACAACATAAACTGAGCATGTACTCTTGAGTCTTCTACCTAACATATTCTATTACTGGACACTTATTTTTTTTTTCCAAAGCTGAACAATAACTTGATTAAATGGTTGGCAGTTACTATTGTATATTCAAAATTTAATAAGAAAAAGCTTCCCTCATACCCCAAGATTTTAATCTAAATTGCTTTCCTCTGTTAAGTGATTGTAACCTCCTATACTATGGCAAAGGAGATAGCACCAAAAAAATCAAAATTTCCCTCAGGAAGTTTATTTTTCTGAAACAAAACACTTGAAAGTGAATGAATAATTCAGTTAAAGTTGCTCCAGAACTGAATGCATGTCCAATAATGCGTCCTATCTGTAAGCACTATCAAGAAAATCTAGTCACATTGGTATTGACACATTTTCATTGGGAAGCATATAGAAAATGGGTTGAAAGGGAATTGTATAAAGATATTGTAGTATTTATTTTTAAAATCAATTCCTAATCTCTTTGGAAGGATAGATATAAAGACAAAGGCCATTACTGTATCTTAAAGCTAGGAACAGATGTAATCAGTCATTTTCTATATGCAGGTGGGTTCAGAGAATGTTGGACAAACTTTTTGAAGCAGCTGATTGTTTTTATACAGTGGGCTATTCCAGAGGTGTACTGTGTTTTTGCAGGCTCAGTTGGAGATGATAGCTAGGGTCAAAGGTGTTCAACACCTCTGCAAAATAGATTAGGAAAAAGATTGGTGCAAAACATAGGAAGCTTCCTTCTCACCTCTGACTTTGTTTACAGAAGTTGAGAGTGCTGTTTCAAAGACTGCCATGTACAGAACTTTTCTATACCCTTCAGTATACGTAAAGGATCTGAAGATCCAGATGGATGTATACAGGGTAATGAATGGTTGCAGGAGAATGTAATTTTTGAGCAGCAGGCTTTGAATTGCAAAAATCTGTTTTGATGATTCACCCTGATGTCAGGAAGGGCTCCTGTGCAGCTGTTGGAGGGGCCTTTTGAGAGTGATTCATTTACTGTAAGATGAATCACACCCTAGAAACACTTACATCTCTTCATTAAGTGAGTGAGTCTAGAGAACTAGCTCCACTGTAGGTATGAACTTTTGAGATGTTTAAAATTGAGCGTGATGAATTCAACACCTGTTCTCTGCATGGAAATTTAGAGCTTCCCTCTGAGGAGGGACCCCAAACAAAGGAACTCCTGGGCTTTTATTCCCTCAGTCTAAATCTCTATTTCAAGCCTGATTAATGCAGTTCAAGGCTGTGCATATTCACAAATTTCAGAGAATATTCTGAGCTGAAAGGGACCCACAAGGACTGGAGTCCAGCTCTTAAGGGAATGGCCCATGCGAGGATCAAGCCCTCAACTTTGGTGTTGTTTAGCATCATGCTCTAACCAACTGAGCTAATTGCAGGGTTTTCATATCCAGTCTGCAAACAGAAGGCATGTTCCAATTTTAATAACCTACTCATATTTTTAGACTCAGAAGAATTTTAAAGTGTCGCGATTTGGTGTGCTGCTTCGTAGTGACTGTTGAGTTGCAGTCCATTTTATAATTCAGAATTTTAGGCAGTGGCACCTCCTGATCAGTCCGTGTTGGCTGATGTATCCTAATGTGAGCAGACATAAAGTTTATTTTCTATTCTGCTAAATATTTCAGCAATTTCAAAAATGTGCCTGACATGGGAAATACTATATGTATGACGCAGAGCTGCACCTCCACAAAAGTTGAAATACTCTTCAAGTGTTAACTTTTGCTTATAAAGGTTGTGTGTAAGAAATCATCTTCACTGCAAGAGACAATTCCATGTCACGTTTTTTCCAGAGGGAGCGTGACCCAGTATGTGAGGCAGGTAAACCTCAGTCATGCCCAGTAAAAGGCTTAGATCTTGGGCAGAGATTCCATCTTTGTGATGTTGGTTAATCTGTGTTTCAGTCTGCACATGTATGAGGGTATTTCCCTTTTCTACCATTCTGTATTATATATATACCATTATATATCTAATTTATACCATTGTATACTTGCACATTACAAAGAGGCTAAAAATAATTTATTTTGAGTACATGGAAGGGAGCTGTCTTCGTGTCCAACAGAGTTTCTAGAACTTCTAGAGAAGTCCTTCCTCTATGCAGAGGAAGTGTGTGTGTGTGTATTAGGATGCAAGTATTTTAGATATGCCTCCTTTCAAGAATCCACTGATTATTTTATAGATTTTCTATTTTCTGCGTATTGTCTTCACTGTGGCAGAGACACCTGTTTGAAATGTGTCCTTGAGAGGGGTGATTCTGATGATTGCGCAAGAATACTTAATATATCAAAGTGTGCAGATAGGGTAGAGATATAGATACAAGAATATAATGGGTATTTGTTGATTAACACATGTATTAACAGGTGTATTTCTCACTGTATTTTGCTAAATGGATCAGTGGTTGCTGAATGTATTCTGAGCATGAACATTTCAGGACGGGGGATTGGTTCATTGTTCCATTACCCTGGTTTTATGGTTTAACTTCTTTGAAATATGTTGGCATAAAGTAGGGGCAAATCAAGCTTTCTCTTGGAAAGCGAATGCAGCAATCATAAATCTGAGAGCCCGAAGTATGTAGTAGAGCTTCCATTAACCTGCAGACCTGGGTCTCCCCGTGTTGGAGGGGTGTTCAGCCTGCAGCAGTTTTAGTGACTACAGTTCCCCTGAGTCCTCTTTCTGAGCATTCCTTTTCTTGTGAATTGCGTTGTGCATTTCTCTGTGTTGGTATCAAAGCCAAATGTGTTGGAAACTGGTCTCCAAGGAGCTCTAGAGCAGCAGTTCATAAACTGAAGTGTGTAATTTAGGTATTCATATGCCAAATACAGAGTATTGGTGACACGGGTATAAAGCCATAGAAGGTGACATGCCTCAGCCCAGAAAGTCAGGTATGGGAAAGTGAGTGATGTGGAAACTTAATGTAGGTGTTTTGTTTTGTTTGCTTGGGGTTTCTTTGTTTTGCTTTGCTTAATTTTTTTTTAACTGATGTGCTTTTTCACCTTTTCATTTCCCAAGAGCATAGAGGGGCTTACAGGAGTAGCAATATGTTGTGTATACTTGCCATACCTTTTTTTTTTTTTCTGATGCTGTTTAACAGTATACAGTAATAAAGTAAATTGAAATATCTGATTTGTAAATCAAATAGTGTCAACCGAAATGTCTTTTGGCATAAAAAGATAATCAAGGAGTGGTTTACATCTCGTGCCCTCTCTCGGCTTCTAAGCCTGTTAATTCATAGGCAGATCTAAGGAAAACAAACCAGCTTTGTCGACATATGTGGAATAAGGCACAAGCTAACCTCAATGAACCCCTTAATTTAAGGTAAATGCCTGCTTCATAAATGTGACTTGAATTAGAGTAGAACAGTAGAGGAATATGGGGAATCTTGAGCTTCTATGTCTTAAGGATGGCACTTTGTGAAGAGACTGTAAAGAAGGTGACTGAAACCCTGCCCACATTGGTTGAAAGAGTGTTAAATCATCAGAAAAGACAAGCCATATTAGCCTGTCTCTAATTTATCTTCCTAACTTGCTGTTGTTGAACTGTCATATAGCAATGTCAGATTTTGTCTGGTATTTTTTTTTTTTAATATGCAATTGCAGATAGATATTGTAGAGTTCTTTTATCAACACTAACTAGGGCAGATAAATAAAAGTCAAATATTCTTCAATAAGTAATGGTTTTGAACCTGGTCAGCACTGGGATTTTATATATTAGGAGAATTGCAGTTCTTTATTGGATATCGATTAGTCTTTTCAGGAGATGAAACATTTTCCAGTGAGGGCATTATTAACCAAAATCATGAATAAAGCTGTGCTGTATATGGAAAGATAAATTCCTAATATGATAGAGCAGTTTAGTGCACATGCTCTCAGGAGCTCACGCTCAAGGACCATATCAATTCTTTGTTTCTTGTTCAGTATTTTGCGGTGGTTTTGCATTTCTATAGTTGAGTTTTGCATAAGGTATGACAGAAGGCCTCTATTTAAACTTTAAAATATTGGTAGAAACAGTGCATGCAAAAATCCTGTAATTCTCAAAACCTGTTTTAAGAGAGTATAGTCTTGTTTTGCTGTTTGGATGGGTAAAACATGTCAGCATGGTAATTTTACAGATAAACCTAATTAAATAGTGGAAAGATTTCTTTGAGCTTGAATGTATCATGTGCATGAAATGTGATGAGTTAGGGCTGATGATTATTATAATAAACTTTAGCAATGAAATTATGAGTATTACAAGAAGTCTTCTGACTACTGTACTCTCATTCATGAGCTGTAATTTTTGTATAACTGTTTTGCTCTTAGGTTTGAGATTTTTCTAGTTTTTTCTTTAAGAAAACAGTAGTGTTAGCCTTCAGTTTTATGAGTTGCTTCTATTTCATCTTGACAAATGGTTTACTCCCTTTTTTGATAAGCCAAAGTGGGTGGGATATAGGACTCTGTACTTTGACATAACTTTATAGATCTTTCTAGAAGTTCTTTAATACTGGGATGTTATTCTAGGTCTCTGGAAATAACTGTATTTTCCAGTAGTGTGGCATGGTGAATTTGACCTTGGTTGGTGGACACCAGGTGCCCAGCAAAGCCACTCCATTACTCCCTTCCTCAACTGGGCAAGGGAGAAAAGAAAATAATGAAAGGTTTGTGGATCTAGATAAGGGCAGGAAGAGATCACTTGCCCCTAATAGCTGAGGGCAAAACAGACTACTTGGGAAAATTAGTTTAATTTGTCATCAGTTAAATCAGAGTAAGGTAATGAGAAGTAGAACCAAATACCTTCCACCTACCCTTTTCTTCTTCCTGTGCTTATTTCACTCCTGATCTTTCTCTGCCTTGTCACCACAGATGGCACAGGGGGCTGGGGAATGGACCTCCAGGGGAACACCTGCTTCCCCATGGAATCTCTGCTCCCCTGCTGGATCATCTTCTCCCCCTCCTGCACTGACCTGGGAGTCTGCAGAGCTGTTCCTCTCACATGTTCTCAGTCCTCTCCCTAGATGGAATTGCTGTTGCTCAGTGACTTTTCCCTCTTCTCAGAAACGTTATTCCAAAGGTGCTGCCACTATGAGTGATGGACTCAGCCTTGGCCAGTGCCAGATCCATCCTGGAGTCAGTTGGCACTGGCTCTGGCAGACATGGAGGATGTTCCTAGCAGCTTCTCACAGAAGCCACCCTTGTAGTCTCCTCCTTGCAGTACAAACCCAGTACTCATGGCAATTTGCAACATAAAAAAATCACTGATTGCACTTAGTGATCCTCTGGTAGAAACATGTGGAGTGTAATTGTGAAGATAAGTTCGGTTAATTGGCTTCTGTTTTTCTTTGGTGTTATTTTTTCATGTTTGCTTTAAAGCCATAGCTTTAAAGAAGGAAAAATAATTTGACCACAGATAATTTCACCTCTTTAAGTTAGGGGTCTTGGCAGACTCAGAGTCTTCTCTTGTGATTGCTGTGATTACTCAGCAATGCATATTCTCTGTAAACTGGACAGTAATAGAAATAGATTTCATCATCTCCTCCACAATCCTTATTAAGCATGCTGTTTTTGTTATGAAGCAGGAAGGTCACGGCTCCCTCTGATGTGACATGGCAATATGAGAAGCCAGGGTTAGTAACTCTGGCCTTGAATATTTCATGTTCTGAAATGATGATATCATTGTAGCATGTTCCTGGAAAAGTTGTTATGGAAACTTCATTACAGCTTTTCTAAAAATAAACAAACAAAACCCCAAGCAAAACCTTTTTAGAACTCCAAATACTTTGTTAGTTTAAAGATTGTGTTACAGCAATTTTTCACGAGTTAGTTTTGGAAATTAGGTATGCAGATTACTGCAGTCATGTGCAAGTTTATGCAGTACCTAAAGGTACCTTGCGGACCCCGTGTTACTTGCTGTCACTGTTAGATACCAGGCATATATGAAGAGGTCCCATTCTGTGCCAGACCTGTTCTAGTGACAGACACAAGGTGGATGTGCAGTAGAGGCACCACACCTGAGCACCCACCTGAGCAAATCCAATAACAAGGGGAGAAAGGTCCACGTGCAAGGATGAATGACACAAATGTAGAGGGGGGAAAAGAAGAAGGGAGTAGAACAGCATAAAGTTCTTTTGTGAAGTCTATTCAAAATTCTAACCGGTCTGAAAGCCCCAAGGGGTTGTTGGATTTGGTTGGATCTTGTGTGTGATGGCACTTTTTCTCTAGGATAGATTTTGAAAGACATTCTTAGATTAATATGGTCCTATTTTATATTTTTCCTTACTGTGGTGGGTTCTGGCACTGTATTTTTTTAGTGCTGCATAGCTGCACAAGGAGAGTTTCAATGTTATGGAGTCTTCATATAGTTGTGATTTAAATTTTTTCTTACTTATTTTAAAGTTTTAATATACTTTCTTCACCATAAACAATGATAAATACTGTGTTTAATGAATATTTTTTGCGGCTTTATTTTTGGTTTGATTTTCCATCTTTTATTGTTACCTGATTTTGTCAAAGTAGTTTTTAGAGGAAAGAGAATATTCAAGTAAATGAAATATCTTTCCTCTACAGAATTTATGAACGTGTCATTGATCCCCCAGAAACGAATTTGACACCTGAAAGCAATTTATGGCTCGGACAGAGAAACAGGAAACATGGTTTCTTTAAGGTAAGCTGATGTGAAATGGCACATGAAGGAGGAAAGTAATAAATAGTAAACAAGGCACTTCCAATCAGTTGTCTTAGACTCATGAAGTAGGATATGCATGAAATGGTAGGAAGTTTGGACAGTTTGTAAACAGCTTGTTTACAAGGTAAAAGTTTCTGATATTTATTCCAGTTTTGGATAACAAGGCACAGCACGGGTGTTTATCTGTGGAAGGAATCCATAGAGCAGCAACAGGCCAATCTGCCTATCCTCAATCTGGGCATGGATTTGTTGCCAAGGTGATTTACCACCCACTTGGTTTCCATGGGAAGCTGTCAGGTCCCAAGACAATTTTGCAAGTTGCATGTTCTGAGGATGTTTCCTCAAAGTCCCCAGATTTCCAACAAGCTAGGACGATTATGCTTTTGACTTAGATGATAGTCTGAGGATAGCTCTGAACCTACAGTGCATTTCATCCTCCAGTAGCTGAACTGTCACTGTGAAGTGAAATTGATAGTATTATTTTATTCTACAGCTGTTGGTTCTTTACCTCAGCTGCTTCCCACTATTCCACAGATGGTAAACATATGTTTATAGCTACATGGGGAAAGGAAGAAGTTATATTGGAGTCGTCTGTCTTAAATTCTTACTTTATGCAGGCCGTCAGAGCCTCAGAAATCTGGGATATTTTATGTTTGTAAATTAATATTTCTATGTGTTACAACTTTGGAAACAGCAGGGTAGCTAATGATATGCTAATGAGCTGACCATTTTTATTGATCGTAATGAAAGTCGACAAGTGCCTTACTTTGCTTTATGTGTGCTTGAATATTTTACTAACTTTCTTCAGGGCAGAAATATAATTGGTTGTGGTTTTTAAAATCCTGCTTGAGAGTTTACGTTACTCATTGCAAAATCTTGGGACTTTGCCAGTTTGTAAAAAGTACACATCTCTGAATATTTATATGCTCAGCAGGATTTCCCATTCTTTTTCAGAGCAATTTGTTTCACTGTTTTAGCATATAAAGAAATAGATATATTTTCCTTAATGTAAACAGAGATCTGCAGGGAAATAAGAGCATTAAAAAAGAATTATCATTTTTGTATGTGTGTTGTAGCCATGCAGATGTGTGTAAGGAGAAGCAGGTTTGTTGCGTGAATAATTTTTTCCTTACGCCTTTTGTTATTGTTACTGTTCATTTTCTTCTCATCTCTCTTTCCAGTAAATTGTGCCTGTCCATACCTGTGATGTTCACCTTTTGTGCCTCCAGTTCTCAACTCCATCCTGCCACAGCGGGGAGGGGTAGAGGACGGGAGATGGACAGAGAATGGCCTGTGGTTTGGGAGGGTCTTGGTGGGGATACTGAACTGGGGAGTACCATTCCTAAACCTTAATTGGTGGCACAAAGGGTGGAGATAGCAACAGAGCCAGAGTGGGTTGATAACTTAGTCACTCTATGGACCTGTGGTGTTAGGTAGGGAGCACTGGCCGCAGTGTTGCCTGGCTTGTCCGTGGGAGTGTGGTGCCTAACCCCCTGTCTGTGCCCTGATGTGCCCCTCACAATGGGCATTTCAGGGCAGGCAGAGGGATCAGGATTACCTTGTTGCTGATCCGTGTGGTATCTGCTTATGACTTGATAACATTAAGGGCTATGAGGGTTATTTTGGATGTGTGTTCTGTGTTGTTCTCCTACCCTTACCTTGGGTTTTTCTGTGGGGAGGCAGTTAATAATCATATCTAATCTATTGTGTAAAGAGAGGAGGATGATTTTCCGTGGCTTTTCAGCTCCTTTTCTTCCTTCAGGCCTGTTAAAACATGTTTTGGGAATTTTAAATTTTCTTTGGACTTTAAAGAAAGCATGTTCTTGTTGCTGTGTCTGTTGTGTTTTCTCAGTATGCTCTACAGTACCATGTTTAGAGCCAGGACAGAGATTTCTGGGAGGGTCATTCAGAGATCTGCCCTGAGGGAGAATAATCATGAGTGTCATGGAATGTGGGAGAAAATGGGCTGGTATTCAGAGAAGCTCTCTGCTCCAGTGTTTTGTGAGCTTGTCCCTGAACAGCTACAGGACTCTGGTATAGTGATGGTGTTTGCAAGAAGAATGCTGTTGGTGACTCCAGAGAGGAGCAACTCAAGCAAAGGCAAACCCCTTCATGGAATTGTTTTTGCTCGAGGACTGGGGTCCACTTGGTGGGTAATGCAGGGAGACAGGGAAACACGATGTGTGCCTCAAGGGGATTTGATTTTTGGGTAAGAACAGTCTGTAATGTTGAGCTGTATATATAATGTTGGCTGCTGCATGCTGCTGTCTCTGTTTGTCATAACTGCCATGGACAGTGAGTAGGGACTGCTCCAGGTACACCAATCCTGAGCTCCTGTGCAGCAACCAGCCAGCAGCCCTCCTGTCCTGGGAGACATCTAGGGCAGATAGAACCCACAGTCATAGTCTAAATGAACTCAGCAGACATCTTGGAGGGATGGCCATTGACTACGGAAATGATACCTGTGATTGTGTCTATTTATGTTGTTGGAATGGTGTAGGATCTGGGTGGGACATAAGTGGTACAGAATAAAGGGTGGATAAATTAAGGCTGTCATGGTTTATGAATGGTACTCCCCAGTTCAGTAAGCCCCCACCAAGACTCTTTCAAATCACATCTTGCTCTCACTCCTCCTTTGCTTCCCCCTTCCCACTGTGGTGGAATGGAGTTCAGAATTAGAGGCACAAAAGGTGAAGATGGTGGGTGTAGATAAGAACAATTTACTGGAAAGAGTGACGAGATAAGAAAATGAACAGTAACAGCAACAATATTATTAACAAAAGATACAGGAAAAGAAATTATTTACACATTCCTGATAATAGATGGTACCAGATGGTTCCCTCCTCCACATTTTCTTGACCATAAGGAACTCTTCCTCCTTGGAAGAGAGTCCCTTCTCCTGCCTCCTGCAGAGGTGTGAGTGCTGTAGAATAATCACCATGTCCCAGCTATGCTCTCGCCTGGCTACTGCAAAAATTAACCCTGTGCTGGACGGAGCCAGGACAGCCACACAAACTCAGGGTTTGTTTCAGGGCTAAGGAATACCATTATGACCAGGTTAGGAAGCTTAAGAAAATGCAACTGAAGGGAGAAAGATTGATGCCAGATGTCTATGGAATGCTCTCTAGGATGGATCTGGTTGCTGCCAGGATCAGAATTATCTGCAAAATTTGTTTTATTGCTGAGGAGAAACCTTCCCCGTAAGGGTTCCTCCAAAGAGCTAGTGCAGAAATGAGCTTATTAATGCCTTGGTGAGAAGGTGATTTATGTTGCAAGACAGTAGTTTTCATAACTACTAGAGCAGGCTCTATTGATCCTGCTTGTGTCTGGGGATTGTATATTAGGTGCTGGAGAAGAATATTGGTATTTTATTGCACAGTATCCTGTATATAATTTATACAGTCACATGACTCTGTAATAATTCTGGATTTGGAGTTGTAAGGACTAAGGTAAAACTCAGTGTAGTGCTGTGGGCAGCTGTTCAGTGCCTGGCATGGCTACCCTGAGTGGAGCAGCACATGGTGCTGATGGAGTTGAAGTCTGGGCTGTTGACATGGCTTTGCCAAGGCACTGGAGTTTCAGGCACGTCTGCTGGTGCCACCGTGTAGAGCCTTTCCCAGCCCTGGCCAGTGCAACTTGCACAGCTGTGTGGATCACATTATCTCTGTGGCACAAGTAGGTTTTAAAGAGGATGAAAGGCAGTGGAGGAAATGAAAATGCAGAAGTGGAGAGCTCATGGAATATATGAGCCTTTTCACAGAATGTGGGAGGACTGTTCTATTTAATAGATATCTGAGAAGTGCAGTAAACTGGGCTTTTTGCATTATGTTCTCATGGGATGGGCTTGATATTTAGCACTGCAGACCTGAATTTCATCTTACAGCTGGTAATCCGCCTGCACCAGGTGAAGGCTCTTCAACCTAGCAAGCCCTGATGCTGAGCTGAAGCTTTGATTGTCATTAGCCAAATGTTTTTATTGATAACATTAAGGTGATGTCTGCTTGGGAAGGGAAAAACTGGAAAGATTCTGACCACTGACATCACACTGTTAAGGACCAATCCAAGCTCTAGACCTAATGCTGAAGCAGGAATAATCAGAGTTTTTTCATATTTGTTACAATAATTATGGCTGTAATAAGTGTTTGCCTACAATGAAGTCTTTCTATTAAAAAAAATACATCAGCAAAACTTCTGCCCTTGGAAAGTTCACTTCTATGTTTGATCATAATAATTAATTTTCAGATGGTTTATAGACCTAGAAGTTATCTATGTTAGTGAACTGAAGTTCATATTCATACGTTATTACACAGTAATATGCTTTCATGTAGCCAGAAATTAAGACACATATAATAGTTGCTTTTCCTCTTCAGGCTATATCTAAATGCAAATCTTATCCAAAAGACAGTTGAGCATTGTGACTCTGATGCAACAAACATGTTTGAAGATGCACCCGAAGGGAAAAAAAAGGCCCCCCCAAAAAAAAAAAGCTGAAGAAAAAAATAGCTTTCTTTCTGGATGGTGTTTCATTAGCTAGGCAATATGGTCTGGTGGAACTTAGTAATTTCATTTACTCTTGGTTTTCAGTGCAGAGGCTTAAGTGTTGAAATATATTTTTATGCCTCACCTTCTAATTTCTCACTGATGACTGCTGATGAAAAGTATGTAAAATGGCTTTGAGGATGTTCCATTTCCAAGGACACTATTACTTCTTATTACTTATGGTTTTGTTATTGTCATAGGTGAAAAGGTTAATAAATGTATATACTTCTGCAAGAAAGAAAGAAAGGGTGATCTGATTATCTCTATTAATATTTTCACTTAATATTTGCTCATGAGACAATAAGCAGGAAACAATGCTTGCTGATTACATTCTGCTCTTTTAACAGATGAACGTGTAAATGTTACTTGCCTTGCCAGGCTTTAAGGAGTGTCTGAAGCCTCTGTTTATGGGTGAAGTGTGAGTGCCTATGAGCAAGTGATTATGTCCTTGCTCTGCAAAATTCACCCTGTTGCAGTTTAACTGAAAATTAAAGCACGGTTTGGCAAATCAGTAATTTAATTAGATAATAACTGCTGCCATGAAAAATTTCTTTTTAGATGAAAGAAATTTTTCTGCGTCTGCGAGGAGCTAGAACTGTGTCACAGCATCTAATTAACAGTCAGGGAAAGTGAAAATACCAGCACTAGAGGTCCCTTGATTTCCCTTGCTCCTCTCTGTTAGTGGTCATGACATCATTAAGGCCATGGGATCCTGTGAAATAAGTACATCACACAGTCACAGATGGACCAAATGCTTCATCCTGAGCTTAAAAGAACAAACACAAACTTCAGCATTTTCTGGACTGTCTGGAGTTCTCCAGGGCCCAGGTGTGCAGGGACACTGCATCTGCTGCTTCCACTGGGGATTTCCTTGCAGGGCAAGGGGCTGCACAGGGTGCAGCAGGCGCTGGACCTTTAGGTTTGGTTTAGGAGCCCCAGGTCACCTGCCCTGACCTTCTGCCAGTCCTGCACAGAACATCTCTCTGTCTGCCTGGGCTAGAGAGAGGATTTCAACCTGGCTGAAGGTACGATTACCCGAGCTGCCTGGTGAGATACAGAGCTAGGAGGCTTAATGAGACCAAGCATTGGAAGTGTAAACTGTTACTTACATTTGGCACCAGGTACTTGTCTTTTCAGTGTTTGATTTCACAATCTTATTTGTCTAAAAACCAGTTTTACCGTGTTTTCTTTTTGTCTTTTGGAAAAGTGTGTCATCAGCTTGAGCAATGGATATTATTTCACTGCTTTTCACCAGTCTCACCCCATTTAAAGACATTTAAGCAGCTTATATTTGGTGATTGCGAAAGAGAAAGTGGTATTATCACTGTAATATCCAAACACACAGAGAGATAGGAGGAGTTGTTATATTTTGTTCATCTTCAATAATTTTCCACACAAGTAGAGTGAGCTGATAATTTTTTGTATCCACTGAAGAAATGACTCGTGAAAGAGCTTGTGCAGATTGAAGTGAATGTTTGTAATCTGTATTACCAGTTTTCTCTTCTTTTGCAAAGGGTGTTATTCAAGATGTGAAAGTCATCTTTATACCTAATGGATATATAACACAGTGTCCTAATCTGAACCGCAGTAAGTAGCAATCTTTTTATTATCTCTATTTTAGATTTTTCATGCAGATTGTTTCTTTGCTTTGAAAATAATACTTGCAGCCTTGTTAATTTTGCACGTGCTGACTTCCAGAAGGCAAAAATTCCATATAAACAGATGCATTTTATGTTCAGATAAATTTAGTATGATAGATTGTTGTTTATTTATGTGTTATTGTGTCTTTCCTTCTCTTCTTTTTAATCTTTCTCTATTGAGCATGCCCAACCTGCAGTGATTTCTTAAGTCTGGTGCAAGGAATCATGGATTTACAAGAACTCTTGGCAAAAATGACTGCAAAAGTAGGTACCTAAGCTTTTTATTTTTTTTTTTTAGTTGCACATTTCCTTCCTTTCCTTCCCTAAGACGAAGATGAAAGTATTTATTCTGTATGCCATTTCTTGTACCATGAAAATTATTCTGAATTGGCACTCTCTGAGAGTAGAGCCAATATTTTTTCTGGCTGTCTGCAGTAGTCTTATGGATATAGCTCCATGGTTGTTCCTTAATAACGTTTCTGTTGTCTGTTTCATTATTTGTAAGATAGTGATAAAATACCCAGAGTCTGACTTTTTGTAAGAAGCCTTAGCTTGGTTTCCTGTTTCATGCTGAAGAATAAATTCAGAAACAAAAGAATTAAATCCCTCAGCAATTCCCTGACCATGTGTTGCTGTCAGAGGGGTGAGGTTTTCCTGTGGGAAGTCCTGTGAGGTCTTCAGGACTGGTGTAGTCTTCTTCCTGGGAATTGAAATGAGGCCCCAAAGTGAAAATTCCTGTGAATCTGCTGACTGTGCTGACTGTGATAGTGCCTTTGATCAATGTTTTTATCAGTCTAAAAGTTAATTCAGCTCCTCGTGATGTGGTGTGTGCGTGTGGTTTTTTTGTTTTGTTTTGTTTTTTTGTTTTTAATTTTTTAAAATTTCTTCTTGTCAACCCCCCCCCCCCAGCTTTGGATCATGAATAAAATGAATGGGAATCTGCAGTGTTGGGGATTTTATTGTTTGTTTGGAATTTTGGAATTTTTCTCTAGGTTCTGCTCCTACAATACATAGGCAACCTCAGTGTTAAGCCAAGGCCCTTCAGCAAGGCTGTGCAGAAGTTTTGGGACAGGAAACTGTGTTTTAGAGAATCTGAACACTTTTCGAGGTTAATGTTGGTGAGCCATCTGGTTTGTGGTAGAGGGCAGTTAATCATCTCTTTTGAAACAGCACTTACCTATTAATTAATTAGATTTAAATGCAGATGCAGCCAACCTGTATATGTGCTTACTATCAGTGTAGTTAATGTAGGAATTTCCAAAATAGGATTTGCATAGTAGTGCTGCTTGTGTAAAAAAATTGTATTTTTTAATGCACTGCCTTCAAATGCTCTTTGCCTTCCCAGTAGGAAAGGAGAAACTGTTTTTTGGAGCATGCGTGCATTATCCTGGAAATCCTCTTACTCAGCTGACATGCTTTGGACAGGCTGGATCTGAATGCAAAATGTGAAGCTTTTAGTTCAGTTTTCTGCTTGTACTGTGAAAGAGAGGCAATTATTTTGAGCCCTGCTGGTGGTATGAGCAAGTTCCAATTATGCAGTGTACTGAGTAACTTGCTTTCTCTGATGTTAATTATATTTTTGCTTGCTAGTGCTTTATGAGAGGAAGCAAAGAGCACAGTATTTGTAGTCAAAGACTGTGTGCTTTCATAAAGTGGTGCTGGCATAATCCTTCATTGCAAATTCATTTTCTGTTAACAGCAGTCCCCTGACTGTTTTGTTGCAGTCGTTTCCTGTTGTCCAGGCAAAATGCATGCAGCAGGAAAGGAAATGAACTTGGTAGACAAATGCAAGTTAAAAAGAGGGGGTCTAGAGGGAAGCGTTCAGGTTTGTATGTGCCTTTGAAGTCCTAGCCACAATAGCCACGAGTTACTAATGTGGGTACAAGTGTACTTTGTGGGGATGATGGATGTCAAGGCTTTGAAGGGCTGTGCAGCTGCCTGCAGAGATCCTGTTTGGCCTGGCAGGTGGTCAGAGAATGGCTTGTTAATGTGCAGGAGCGAGCATCCCTAGCTCCTGGTCCTGTACCAAGAGATGCAGAGCATGAACAAGGTGTTTTGAAAAAGTGGTTTGGTGTCTAGTTGTTGCTTTTAGGCTCCACTCTATCCAGGATTTCAGCTTCTCTCTCAATCTGTGTTTGGTTACAGCTGTATCACAGCACTGAATAGATGAGCAAGTGTTGTTTGCAATTAATGTGTATGTGCAATTTATATATTTATATATTTTAAATGTAATATACATATATTTACAAAATATATATTTTACTTAAATATTTATATAAATTAAAATTATGGAGACTCAGAGCTGGGCTTGCCCAGGAAGGAAGCATCCAGCTACTGGTTTCAGTTTCCAGTAATTTTAGTTGCTGCAGAATGAAAGCAAGAAAGGGAAGTTCCCTCCTGCTTGGGCTGTACTTCTCCTCAGTCTGGTGGGCTCAGGGTGGGACACAGGGCTTGTGTAAGTGGTTCAGCAGAGCACTGTCTATGGCAGATTGTCTCAGAGTGCTATGAAGGGATCATGACTTGTAGCAAGCTAACCACCCTTATGTCCTCTTCCCACCTATGTTTTGTGAAGACAAAGCTTTTAAAAACTAATGAATGCTAGCTTTGGAAACTTACTTTATTTTTGTCGTAATTTGAATTCATTCTGAATCTTTCCAGTAGATATGTTCAATTGATTTAATCTTGTGACCTTAAATAGAGGCTGTATGTCAGGGTGTTAGAATCTGGCTAAAATGTTAATTTGCTGCAGGAGAAAAGGATTGTGTTACATTGCAGCATTCCCCACTTCTGGGCTAGAGTACTGTTAGTTCCTCCTTAAATATAATGGCTAAAATAATTCACGTGGCTCTAACAATCTACTGAAATCAGTCTGGGCATCTTCCTGTGCTTTTTTGAGTGGAATATAACTTCCTTTGGTAAATTCAGCCTCCACTAGGGTGTGCTTTGTATTCAGATGTGTTTGTTACATGAAGACTTCCAGCAGAGAAATTTCTACTGAGTCTTTCCTTGCTGGGAGTCAAAAAGGTTCAAGCTTGACTTTGATTAAAATCAAGAAAAATCAAGCACTTGAGTTCATTTATGGGCTAGGCAATCTGGTTTGTTTACATAATGGGTTTATACAGGCAGGAATACTTTCACGAATCACAAAATTTTCGCTGTAAATTTTGATATGTTTTTCTTTTTAATTTTTTTTTATATTTATTTTGCCAGAAAAATGTTTTTTTTTTTTTTTTTTTTTTTTTTTTAGCAGAGGCTTGTCATCTTTCAGTTATTTGTATGGGCAGGGAAGAAATGCACATATTTACTGCTAAATGCTACACTTGTATTTCGATTGTAACAGCAAGGAGTGTTCAGAGCTAGCCACAAGCCTGGGATTTACTCCAGGACCAGGGTTCCTCCATTGATCATAGTGTGGGATGCCCATGTACTAACTCCATCAAAATCTGAGGAATGGGGTTGGTTTATACCTGCTGATTTCCTTGTTCAGTGTTTTGAAGGTTTTAGTTGGTTTGGCTAAAAATAAATATACTGTTTTTTTGCTTTTAAAAATTGTGTTTGAATTGCAGAAATCTCATTAAGTTACTTTCATTTATAGTTAAATTATGCAGAAACAAGACTGAGTCAATTGGAAGACTGTCACTGTGAGAAGACTTGTCAAGTAAATGGATTGATCTACAGAGACAAAGACTCATGGGTTGAAGATGATCACTGCAGGAATTGCACATGCAAAGTAAGAATTTCTGAAGAGTTTCAAGGATAGGATCTAATGAAAATGTGAAAATGGCCTTTGAATACATAATGTTCACTCTGAGAATTACTATGTTTTTAGTATGCATCTTGTGGCAGCATGGACAACAGAGAGGGAAATGGTAAAATACATAAAATTTTGACATTGCTTATTTGTAAGCTTCATACTTAAAATCTGCTTTCCCTTAACAGTGCTTTCTTGTTTGTTCTAATTATGGCTGGGAGGACTTTGTGGTTTTGGGGTGAAGGGTTGGCATTGTCTGTTTGGCTTGGAATTGTTTTCACTGCAGTAGCTTTTTCAAAAAGAAGACATTATCTTAATGGTATTCATAGATGCTTAGTTGCATCTTGCATGGTAACAACTTGCCGATTCATTTTCAGCATTTATCAGACTGAACAATGCAAGGGACAGAAAGAGAATTAGTATGTAGAACTTGTATCTTTGAAATTATTTGATAAATATCTGAAGAGAGCCTTTGTTTGCTCAGGAAAATAGAAGCCTGATTGTTAAAAAACTCAAAGATTATTGCAGCAGTATACAGAAAGTAGGGCTTACGTTCTTGACTTGTTTTCCATTTAATGTATTTTGCTCTGGGAGTGTGGGGTAAAATCAGTAATATGTATCAAAATACCAAGGACAGTTCACCTTCAGCTGCACTTTGATTCATTTTGTAGCTGCGTGGGATTCAGTCTGTCACTGAAGCATAGGTTCATAATGCAGAATGGTATTTTCCTTTACTTAAACAGTTCTTAGTGCTTTCTGTAAAATACTAATTGCAGCAGCAGTAGTTGAATTTTGTCTTAAAACCATTTCTCAGAGCGGAGTTGTGGAATGCCGAAGGATGTCCTGTCCCCCTCTCGAATGTGCTCCTGATGCTCTCCCCGTGCACGTGGAAAGTCAGTGCTGCAAGGTGTGCAAGGGTGAGTGCATCACACAGACCTCGCTGTTCTGCCTTCTATCTCAGCAGGGTTGAACTTGTCCTGCCAGCAGGCACGTTTTGTAATGATTTTCAGAGGTCCTGGTAATGCAGGTAGCATGAGTCGAAGTGGCAAACGTTATTTAAGAGGAAAATAAATAATTGCTGAGAAATGAAAGAGCATTGCAAATTTCTGAGGTGCTATTTTTACCTATTGTTAATGTAAAATTTTTCATCCTGTTGGGGGCTGGGACGACTGACTTGGTTCCAGTTTGTGTCTCCTCTTGGTGTTGAGGATCATCAAGGCTGTGGTCTGAACTTTCTTTTGTGATGAATAACTAACCAAGCTGTTATATTTTATTCCAAGTTAAAAGGCTGTTCTTTAAAATAAACATGACAGAATATCAGACCCTGGCTTAATATCACTGTGTGGAGCTGTAGTTTGCTGTAATTAATTTCAAAATAAATTAATGAGAAGAAAGAAAAGCTAAGTATGTTTTGTGCTTGGTGTTATCGTCAGCCTTCAGTTCCTTTTTCTGGGAATGAAAGCTGCTAAGTAACATTCGTGGAAGGAATATTCAATATTTGTTACTTTAATAGTAGTACAAGGAACAAAGACAATGTATGTATGAAAATTTTATCTGTATACTAATGCCAGTTGTACCTTAAGAAACACAAATTCTTTCCCCATATCTGTTCTGAAGGATGAGTAAACTTCATGCATGGGCTTTTCAATAATTTATTAGGACTGGGATGTTGAATTATTTTAGGATTTATTAGGAAAATAATCACACTTTTTTAGCATTCTGTCACCTTTCTTCAGTCATTGAATTCATAAGTTCCATGCACAAATAGCCTTTAGCTGTGGTTTTGCACTTGCTCTTGTTTCTCACGTGATCTCCTTTGTCTCAGCTGTATGTCAGTGTGAGTATTCTGCATAATAAAAGATGTTCGTGGACAGAGTACTTGGGTGGTAAAGTGCCCATGCTGGCCTGTATTTTTTTTTGTCTCAAAATATTTTTGTTTAAAGCACTGAAAGTCTAGGAAGTTCTTTCATGAAACTGGATGTATGCGCAAGAGTCAAAATCTGACACAGAGAAATTGCAAGGCACAAAATTGTAGATTCAGTGTATATCCTCGTAAGTAAACTGTTCCTGTTACTTCTAATGGGAAGATGAACAATCAAACTTGCCTTTTGTCAGTGATTGGCACAAACTTGACTTGTTATTCTGACAAGAACTCAGCATGTCAGTCAATGGGGAAGAGACGTATGGAAGTTGATTGAAATTGATTGTAAATGCCAGCTCCTTGACAAAATGATGTGCTAGGACCACAGTTAGTCACCTCTAGGTAGAGAGTAGTAATTGCAGAGGTTTTCCAAAGAGCTGCACTGCAGGTGTTATTTTCTCTGTGCTTTTTCTATTTAGCTCTGATAGAACCATCAGTTGTAATTTTCTGTCTCTAGGGATTATTGAATGGCTGGGTTATTGAACACTTTCCCATCTTAGCTAAGGGTTAATGAACAAAGCTCTAATGTCTGATATGTTATGGGGTTTAGGCAGTTGAATTTTGATCCCTGCCACCTTGTGTTAGCATTTAAAATAATATTTGGCAAAAGACTATAATTTTGTTTTAAATATCATTTTTCTGAATCGTACATTAATTTGCTTTCCGGTGTGTCCATTCTTTTGTTAGAAGCAGTTGTGTCAGGGGAAAAGAAAAAGGAGATTTCTCTAGTTCAAATTCTCCTAAAAATAGTTACTGGGATTCCTAATTTAAATGAGGCTTCCGCATCTGAAGTTTTCTTCAGAAGTGAGATCACAAGAAGTCAGGCTTAAAACTAGGGCAGCTTTTAAAAAACAAAGAAAACTAGGATACCAAAAGGAAGAAGCCTGTTTTTAAATGCTTTAGTGATGATGAAAATTGAGTTATCCTGAAAATCTTAAGTTTTTTTTTGTTTGTTTGTTTTTTTTTTTAAGAAATGAGCATTTTTCACAAAGAGTCATTGAGTCATTAGAAGCAAACCTATGTCTGAAAATTCATGAAGATTGACCTAGCAGTCTCTTCTGCTTAAAATTTGGGAATCAGTCTGGCTATGACAGTTGCTGCTGTGGAAATATTGGCATCACCTGTAAAGGGGACACACTTGCACCTGTGAGTGCTTCCCTTACCTGGGCACTCAGGAGGGAAATTTAGGTAAAACAGTCCTAGATAGTGTCTTTTGAGAGCAGACTACTCTGAACACTTGCACTATGCTTGTGGCTTGACTCTGCAAAACTCTAAAGTGCTATTCAATTGCAACATAGGATTTACACCTTTTAGCTTTCCTTTCAGTGTCACAGGTCAGGCTTTTACTGGCCAAGTACAAAAAGAGCTGAAATGCCACAGCAGAAGGTTATTTTATCAGTGTTTAGCATTGATCTGCTTTGTAATGTAGGGTGCTTTTGTAGTGGATACTTGATTTGTGTGAGATTGTAACAGTCCAGCTGTTCTCTTTAATTGATGGGTTTACTGTCCTTCTCTGGAATTGGAATTTAGACGTGCACCTGCATGGGGACTGTGATAGTTCTGGTCATAACTGAGCAAGCTGTTTGCTGCTGTGGCCCTGATGCACGTTGCCTTCTTCATGGTGGCAGTAGTCCCAAGCTAGGTGGCTTTGCTGTGAAGTGAGTGAGGAGTGTTCCAGTCTGTTGGTTCATTTGTGGCAGCACTTGTCTTTAGCAGAAGGGTCAAAACTTCAGACAAGAAATCTGTAGTGGGAGTTCTCAGTTTCCTGGGAAAATCTTGCATATTTCATGTGTTCTTGAAGGATGGTTTCCTGAAATAGTTTTTTGCAGTTTGTTGATTCAGTATGGTCATTCACTGCATCTAATCTGTTCATGGAGTCTTCCAGCAAGTTGAAGAATTCACCTCTGTGCCCACAAAAAATGTGAAGGCTTAATTGAAATCTGTGCTTACATTATTCTCGTGATGAATGGGACTCTAGTAAACATCTCCAGTTCTTGAAGCGAGTCATGAGGACCTCTAGTAACACAAATACTGTAGCTACTCTACACAGTGTCAGTAGTGAAAATATTTTCTATTGAATGATAGGTTATTTAGTCCAGGACGTACTATTTATGATCCTATTCCCTCTCCTTAGTATGGGTAAAGAGGCTACTTTCTCTTAAAATGAATTTATAGTTTGTTTCTTTGTTTGTAATTATAGTTGATACTGATTGCTGATGAAAGAAAATTGCATCATGTTTTTATTGTATTAATATTTTTTCTGTGTATGTGAATACTGGTTTTACTTCTATGTTATACCTTGCATTTATTTGCTGCTTAGATATTGATTTATTAATTTTTAATCTCCCTCCTTCTCTTGAATTACAGCCAAGTGTATCTATGGAGGCAAAGTGCTAGCAGAAGGTCAACGAGTATTAACCAAGAGCTGCAGGGAATGTCGAGTAAGTTTCAGTTGTATAAACCTGTCCTGATTTTAAATGTATCTGTGGTGTTCAGAAGTGACAGTGAAAAGTTAGTGCATTTCTTTAGGCTTCCTTCATGCAAATGTGACATCTGTTGTCTTGAAAAAGGTGACCTTGAAGTCACTGAAAGCCACAAATATGAAAACAAGGCAGGAATACGACCCTTGCAGGATAAGAAAAATATGAGCAAAATTATTTGGAAGAATGTTTTCTCTTATCTCTGCTTTCATGAGCTTTAGGAAAAATAAGAGTCTCTTGAGCAAATTACTTATTTCAGACAATTTGCTAAAATTTGAGGCAACCTTCTTGTTATATTGTGTGTTACTCTGTATTTCCCATAGTATTGTTCAAACTATATATCGTTCTTCTAATAATTGAGGTAAATTAGAGAGTGCTGGAGTGGATGGAGCTCTTTCTTGGCAAATTCATGACATTTGGACCGTGGCAGTCAGTATTTAAGAACAAAGGTGAATGGAGGCTGTGTTTGATCCATTCAGGGAAAGTTGGTGAATGTGCATTGGAAAAGATTGCAGTGATCTGGTTATTGTTGTGCTTGGAGCTGAGTGTACAGAGTAGCAATTGTATTTTCACTAATGGAAATGGACAATAACTGGTTGCAGATGTTGTGAAAACAGCTTGTTATACAGAATTACTTAGCTATTGTTGCTGTTGAGCTGTATGGGGTGCTCAACACTGTGTATACAAATATATGGGGAAGGTCATTGCCTTGATGCCAGAATGTTTATTTGAGAATGGTAGTACATGTATAAGGTAAGAACAGGAGTATTTTCATGTTAAAGTGAAACCAGAGATCTGAATTATGTCTGTGGAACTTCTCTGTGCTATAAATAAGAGTGTTATATTCATCATTAGGAGTATGATAATGCATTCAT